>NC_074678.1:1607636-1735136 GCF_029448725.1 Salvelinus fontinalis | reverse complement strand
CGCCTCCCTGTCCTCGCCTCCCTCCTCTCCTCCCTCTTCTCCATCCTCTCCTCCCTCTCCTCTACTCTACATCCTCCCCTCTCCTCTACATCCTCCCCTCTCCTCTACATCCTCTCCTCTCCTCTACATCCTCTCCTCTACATCCTCTCCTCTCCTCCACATCCTCTCCTCTCCATTCTCGCCTCCCTCTCATATCCTCTACATCCTCTCCTCGCCTCCCTCTCCTCTACTCTACATCCTCTACTCTACATCCTCTACTCTACATCCTCTACTCTACATCCTCTACTCTACATCCTCTACTCTACATCCTCTACTCTACATCCTCTACTCTACATCCTCTACTCTACATCCTCTACTCTACATCCTCTACTCTACATCCTCTACATCCTCTACTCTCCTCTGTATTCCAGACAAAAGAATATAAAGTAGCTAATACATTTGCAGCTCTGGAGGCATATGTGTGTGTGTGTGGCTGTATTATTATCGGAGGTAGAGACAGGGGTATCAGTCAGTGAGACAGCACACTCTGGTCCCCTGACATAGGTCTGACATCACAGTACAGTGCCTGCTGCCTCTGCACAGCCTCACATCCCTTCCCAACACAGCTACATCGGGCAGGTCTTCCCTTCCACACTGTCTCTGCCTCAGCCCGGTGTTCCCCATGGTGTCAACATGGACGATCAACCCAGTGTGTTCTGTGGTCTATGGACCACCAATAGATCACCTGCAGCTCTCTGATGGCAGATCCTTCCCAACATACTGGGGCACCGCAAACCCGGCTCAGCATTAGGAGAGGGAACCCACTGTGTGGATGCACTCTACAACAGAAACCACTGCAATACAACAGAGTCACAAAGGGAAGGTCAGTACAACCAGGTGGTTAAATGCTACCCAGCCAGGTTCTTGGGGTTTCATTTGGGGTGTGAACTTAACAAGACAAAAGTCACTTCCTCCTGCCGTGAGAAATACAGAGGAAATAAAGGGATGACGAGTGAAGTGAGAGAGAGAGAGAGAGAGAGAGTTGAGAAACAGAATGGAGGAAAAAGATAATTAGATAGAGAGGAAGGGAATTGGTTAAAAAAAGAGAGCTGTCGAGGGAGGGAGGAATGGAAAGGGGGAGAGAGAGAGATTTAACTGAGCCACCTCTCTCTCCCCCCTCACTCTCCCCCTCTCTTCAACCTACCTCCCTCTCCCCTGCTACACTGGGGATTTGAGTATTTAAGCCCAGTTTTATATCCCCCCAGCCAACCAGCCAACCAGCCAACCAACCAACCAACCAGCCAACCAGCCAGAAAACCAGCAAACCAACCGGCCAACCATCCAGCCAGCTATCCAACCAGTTAGCCAGCCAACGCTTTCTCAGTCAGCCAGCCAACTGACCAACCAACCAGCCAGCCAGCCAGCCAACCTGCCAGCCAGCCAACCAACCAGCATACCAGCCTGCCAACCAGTCAACCAGCCAGCCAACCAGTCAACCAGCCAGCCAGCCAGAAAGTGAGTGAGAAAATGACAGAGAGAGAGCGTGAAGGAGAGTGGAGAAACAAATTGGAGGAAAAAGATAGAGGAAGGGAATTGAGAGAGAGAGAGCTGTCGAGGGAGGGAGGAATGGAAAGAGGAAGAGAGAAACAGAGATTAACTGAGCCACCTCTCTCTCCCACTCTCTCTTCCCTGTTGGCTGGTTCCCCCTCTCTCTCCCCCGGCTCTTTCCTACTCTCCCTCCTCTACTCTGGGGGGGTTTTAGTCTTTAAGCCCTGCTTTACATTCCCCCAGCCAGACAGCCAGCCAGCTAGCTAGCTAACCAACCAGTTAGCCAGTTAAGGCTTTCTCAGTCAGTCAGCCAGCCAGCTAACCAACCAATCTGCCAACCAGCCAGCTAACCGGTAGGCCAGCTAACACTTTCTCAATCAGCCAGCCAACCAGCCAGCCAATCGGCTAACCAGCCAGCCAATCAACCGGTAGACAAGCTAAGGCTCTCGGCCTGGTCGAAAAACCCCTTAACCCTTCTGAGTCTAACTCAACTGACTGGCTCTGGTCCGGTCTATCAATGGTCTATCCTGGTCTATCAATGGTCTATCCTGGTCTATCAATGGTCTATTTTGGTCTATCAATGGTCTATCCTGGTCTATCAATGGTCTATCAATGGTCTATCCTGGTCTATCAATGGTCTATCAATGGTCTATCCTGGTCTATCCCACCAACAACCAACCCTCCTCTTGTCCCACCAACAACCAACCCTCCTCTTGTCCCACTCTCTCCCACCAACAACCAACCCTCCACCTCCTCACCTGTCCCACTCTCTCCCACCAACCAACCCTCCACCTCCTCACCTGTCCCACTCTCTCCCAACAACCAACCCTCCACCTCCTCACCTGCCCCACTCTCTCTCTCTCTCCTCACATCCCCTGACATACCACCTCTGCACTCGCTCATCTTTCTAAATCCCCATCTTCCCCTCACCCCCTCTCCTCTTCTCCACTCCAACTCCCCAAGCTCCTCTCACACCGCCCCCCTAGTCCCCCCCTTTCCCCAATTAGGGCCGTCTCTCTGTGCAGAGACCCACCCCATCTCTGGCCGCCCGTCCTGCATGCGTTGCTTCACCCAGGCCTCTGGCTAACATGACAAAGAGATCCTCAGTATTCACTTTCAGATACGGAGTGCCAGCATGCAGCTTTAAAGAAACAATATTCAAATTCTACCGTCTCCCTTTTAAGAATTTGCATGGATATGCATTTATTTGCATAACGTGTAAAGGTGAAGGGACAGCTAGGCAGAAATAGGATAGCACAGTGGATTATGATAAGATATGTACTATTTTTAGTTAGTTTTCAAGGGAACCAGGAAAACAAATCTAAAACGAAATGAATTAGGACTGGTATTGAAGAATTTATTATCCTCAGAGAAGGACGTTGTTTTGGCTCAAATAGTGTTGACGTTCTTTGCCTGGTGAAAATAATCAATATCGTTTGTGAAGTTTCACCAACAATGCTCCTGTTTTTATTTCCAATTGTCCAGCAACTGCCCCAGAATCCACCATATCCTAATAAACATAAAACACAGAATTAGAAGTCTGAAAATGACGAGATATTCTAATGACAGAATGAGAAAAGTCTAAAAGCTGTGGAATAGAATAGTGGGCAGAGAAAACGTTGCAGCAGATCCTGTAGATTGTGTGGCCTGTGAAACAGCCAGACAGAGCCTGCTGAGATTCCATCCATTAGATTTTAATAGTACGCTGCTGGCTTGCCATCCTGACCTGCGCTCTGTGCCGGTAATAAGAACGGCCTTCAGAGCCGGACTGAGGCACAGAGCTGGGGGGGGGGGGGCGAGCCGAGGTGAGGCACAGAGCTGGGGGGGGGGGGGGGGCGAGCCGAGGTGCACTTTACAATTGACACAAGGGCGTTGCATTTTCACATTCTCCCCTCCGCTCTATTCTGCACAGGAAGAGGAGGATGGAGGGATTTCTCTTCTTTGTTTCTTCCAGTGGTTTCTCACAGCAACCCCTGGGGGTGGAGAGAGGCTGGCTCTCAGTCTAGCTTGGCGAAGGTTATTTTGGTTAACAACCCCGCCGGGTTACTGAGGGACTTCTTAAGGAAGTGAAGAAGGTGACAGATTGATCCCAGAGCCTCTGCAACCACTGACAGGTGTGTGTGTATGTGTGTGTGTGTGTGTGTGTGTGTGTGTGTCTTGCACATGGCCACTGAGATAGAGGGAGGAAGAGCACTGTGTGATGTAAATAGTAGTCACTTCTTGAACACCTCTGAACCTGTAACACATCCTCTTTCAGGAGCCGTACAGAACACTTCACTGGGGTCAGAGAGTCAAGGACAAAATCAAGGCCAGAACGTTAGTCTCCAGCTATCTGAGATCAGTCTTCAACAACCTTTACGGAGCTATACACCGGCAGAGTCGACTTCTAGTAGGATTAAAACAGAGAGAAGAACACACCCATAGATATTTATTTTAAAATAAACAAAACAAAATAACGCTACTTGGTATTATTTAGGTACTGTTGTACCATCTGCATAATGTAAAAAAGAAAGATGAAGCCAAATGTTGTTGTATCGCCGGCCGACACTTTAGCAGCAAGCAGAAAGAGAGAGAGAGAGGACAGTCACTTCCTTCCTGTTCATTTAGAGATTCTCTTTATTTTTAGACGAGTGCCATTCCTCTCTGTCTATCATGTCTCCTCTTCGTTTCAAAGATGGCTCAGATAGAGAGAGGGGGAGAGATTGAGAGAGCGAGAGAGAGAGAGAGCGAGAGCGAGAGAGAGAGAGAGCGAGAGAGAGAGAGAGAGAGAGAGAGAGAGAGAGAGAGCGAGAGAAAGACATAGACAGAGAGCGAGAGACAGAGAGCGAGAGAGACAGAGAGCGAGAGAGACAGAGACAGACAGAGACAGAGAGCGAGAGAGCGAGAGAGACAGAGACAGAGAGCGAGAGAGACAGAGAGGAGACAAATATGCTGCATTCTCCAGTGAATACATATGATAAAGGAAAAGTGTCTGAGACACTCTGCTGGTGTGGTGGACCAAGACAGAGGCTCTCTCTACATATGATATGCCCCAAACACAAACACATTAAAGAAGTGCCCGGAGGAGTGTGTGGGTGAGACACTCTGTCTGAGACACTCTGCTGGTGTGGTGGACCAGGACAGAGAGACAGGCAGGTATATCTCCTCATTAAACAGTCAGCTCCCATCAGGCCCTGCTCCACTGTGAACCCTGGAATATGGCTGCTACTAACACACAGTCTACCAGAGAACACACACACACAAATGTAATATATACATTGAAGCGCTGCAGATAAGCGTCAGTGTGACAGTAGCCTAAACATGTGGCTGAGGATGGATTAGACAGATGTGCAATGTGCATTGAGAGTACAAAGCAGGAAGGGGAGGAGACGGGGTTAAAGAAGGATTTTTAAGCCTTGAGACAATTCATATCAAATAACATGTTATTGGTCTCATACACATATTTAGCAGATGTTATTGGTCTCATACACATATTTAGCAGATGTTATTGGTCTCATACACATATTTAGCAGATGTTATTGGTCTCATACACATATTTAGCAGATGTTATTGGTCTCATACACATATTTAGCAGATGTTATTGGTCTCATACACATATTTAGCAGATGTTATTGGTCTCATACACATATTTAGCAGATGTTATTGGTCTCATACACATATTTAGCAGATGTTATTGGTCTCATACACATATTTAGCAGATGTTATTGGTCTCATACACATATTTAGCAGATGTTATTGGTCTCATACACATATTTAGCAGATGTTATTGGTCTCATACACATATTTAGCAGATGTTATTGGTCTCATACACATATTTAGCAGATGTAATTGGTCACATACACATATTTAGCAGATGTTATTGGTCTCATACACATATTTATCAGATGTAATTGGTCTCATACACATATTTATCAGATGTTATTGGTCTCATACACATATTTAGTATATGTTATTGGTCACATACACATATTTAGCAGATGTTATAGCGGCGAGTAGTGAAATGCTTGTGTTCCTAGCTACAACAGTGCAGTAGTATCTAACAATTCACAACAACACACAGAAATCTAAACGTAAAATAATGGAATTAAGAAATATATAAATATTAGGACGAGCAATGTCGGAGTAGCATTGACTAAAATACAGTAGAATAGAACACAGTATATACATATGAGATGAGTAAAGTAGAATGTAAACATTATTAAAGTGACTAGTGTTCCATTATTAAAGTTACCAGTGATTCCATGTCTATGTATATAGGGCAACAGCCTCTAAGGTGCAGGGTTGCGTAACCCGGTGGAAGCCGGTTAGTGATGGCTGTTTAACAATCTGATGGCCTTCAGATAGAAGCTGTTTTTCAGTCTCTCTGTTCCAGCTTTGATTCACCTGTAATGACCTCCCCTTCTGGATGGTAGCGGGATGACCGGGCCATGGCTCGGGTGGTTGTTGTCCTTGATGATCTTTATGGCCTTCCTGTGACATC
This sequence comes from Salvelinus fontinalis, assembly GCF_029448725.1. Lineage (NCBI taxonomy): Eukaryota > Metazoa > Chordata > Actinopteri > Salmoniformes > Salmonidae > Salvelinus > Salvelinus fontinalis. Next base: position 1,729,129 of record NC_074678.1, on the reverse strand, counting down.
GGGTGGTGTAGGTGTCCTGGAGGGCACGTAGTTTGCCCCCAGTGATGCGTTGAGCAGACTGCACCACCCCCTTGGAGAGTTCGGCGGTTGTGGGCGGAGAAGTTGCCGTACCAGGCGGTGATATAGCCCGACAGGATGCTCTCAATTGTGCATCTGTAAAAGTTTGAGGGTCTTACGGGACAAGACACATTTCTTCAACCTCAGGAGGCTGAAGAGGCCCCTTCTTCACCACACTGTCTGTGTGTGTGGACCATTTCAGAAATATCCATGTTGTGTACGCCGAGGAACTTGAAGCTTTCCACCTTCTCCACTGCAGTCCCATAGATGTGGATAGAGGCGTGCTCCCTCTGCTGTTTCCTGAAGTCCACTCCTTCGTTTTGTTGACATTGTGGGAGAGGTTATTTTCCTGGCACCCATTCCAACAGGGCCCTCACCTCCTCCCTGTAGGCTGTCTCATCATTGTTGGTAATCAGGCCTACTACTGTTGTGTCGTCTGCAAACGGGATGATTGAGTTGAGGTGTGCGTGTCCATGCAGTCATGGGTGAACAGGGAGTACAGGAGGGGGCTGAGCACACACCCTTGTGGGGCCCCTGTGTTGAGGATCAGCAAAGTGGAGGCGTTTTTTCCTACCTTCACCACCTGGGGACGGTCCATCAGGAAGTCCAGGACCCAGTTGCACAGGGCGGGGTTGAGACCCAGGGCTTAATGATGAGCTTGGAGGGTACTATGGTGTTGAATGCTGAGCTATAGTCAATGAACAGCATTCTTACATAGCTATTCCTCTTGTCCAGATGGGATAGGGCAGTGTCTAGTGCGATGGATGTGGATCTATTGGGGCGGTAAACAAATTGAATTGGGTCTAGGGTATTGGGTAAGGTAGAAGTGATATGATCGTTAACTAGCCTCTCAAAGCACTTAATGATGACAGAAGTGAGTGCTACGGGGCGATAGTCATTTAGTTCAGTTACCTTTGCTTTCTTGGGTACAGGAACAATGGTGGACATCTTGAAGTGGTCTAAGGCACTGCATCTCAGTGCAAGAGGCATCACTGCAGTCCCTGGTTCGAATCCAGGCTGCATCACATCCGGCCGTGATTGGGAGTCCCATAGGGCGGCACACAATTGGCCCAGCGTCGTCAGGGTTTGGCCCGGGTAGGCCGTCATTGTAAATAAGAATTTGTTCTTAACTGACTTGCCTCGTTAAATAAAACGTTAAAAAAAATAAAAAGGTAAGTGGGGACAGCAGACTCAGATAGGGAGAGATCGAATATGTCCGTAAACACCAGCTGGTCTGCGCATGCTCTGAGGACGCGGCAAGGGATGCCATCTGGGCCGGCAGCCTTACGAGGGTTAACACGCTTAAATGTCTTACTGACATTTTCCACAGAGAACGAGAGCCCACAGTCCTTGGGAGCGGGCCACATCGGTGGTACTATGTTATCTTCAAAGCGGGCGAAGAAGGTGTTTAGCTTGCCCGGAAGCAAGACGTCGGTTTACGCGATGTGGCTGGTTTTCCCTTTGTAGTCCGTGATTGTTACAGTCCCTGATATGTTACAGTCCCTGATATCTCTCTGGAAGTAGATCCTCGCCCTGAGCTTGTCTACTTTATTATCCAGAGACTGAACATTAGCGAGTAATACTCGAAAGCGGTGGATGTGTGCACGCCTCCTTAGTCGGACTAGAAGTCCACTCCCAATACCTCTTCGCTGCCGGCGGTGTCTTGGAGCAGCCTCTGGGATACGTTCAATTGCCCTGGGGGGTACGAACAAAGGATCCAATTCGGGAAAGTCGTATTTCTGGTCGTAATGCTGGTGAGTTACCGCCACTCTGATACTCAAAAGGCTGTATGTAATAACGCAAAAAACATTCTAGGCTAATAATATAAGAAATAAATACTGCAAAGTTGCTTAGGAGCTAGAAGCAGAGCTGCCCTGTCTGTGTAATCTTTCATCTTTCATTAATTTACAAATGGATTGTGTATGTGTGCCATTCAGAAGGTGAATGGGCAAGACAAAAGATTTAAGTGCCATTGAGCAGGGTACGGTAGTAAGTGCCAGGCACACCGGTTTGAGTGTGTCAAGAACTGGGTTTTTCACGCTCAACAGTTGCCCGTGAGCATCAATAATGGTCCACCACCCAAAGGACATCCAGCCAAATTGACACAACTGTGGGAAGCATTGGAGTCAACATGGGCCAGCATCCCAGTGCAACGCTTTCGAGTCCATGCCCCAATGACTTGAGGCTGTTCTGAGGGCAAATGCGGGGGGGGGGGGGGGCAACTCAATATTTGGAAGATGTTCCCACCTATGAGTAGTATATGGAATTTTTCACGTGTTTCATCACAAACTGTCATAAACAAATCTCACAAGTATCAGACACTGCAAGCTCCCAGCTACTATCTAGTCAACACAACATTCACATTATCCCACCCCTTGTTAGCCACTGTTGGCATAAAAAGCCAAACCTAACACAATATCTGCCAAATAATGTCCCCTGTCTGTCTGTGTGGTGGGCGTGTTTGTCTATCCCTCCGTGTAACCAGCTGATGTGACAACCGTCTTGTGGGTTGACAGAATTACATTCCCAAAAACCTTCTCAAATAAATGTTAACTGCAAAGTAGGCTTACCTGGCAGAAGTATATTATGAGTAAGTATATAATGCCTATCGATTATATGTTATTTGTAAACTTTGCCTTGAAATGAGCAGCAGCAGTACAGAATCATGGATAGACCGGCACAGACTGCACATTCCTCACTCGCTAGATGCACGACTAAAGGGTCAGACGTGCAATTACAGGAGAATTACACAAAAATATATATTTATACGATCTCTTCCAGACCTAAAAGAAAATGTCTTCTGATGTGATTTAACCATTGACAGGGACTCAGAGCATAACATTTCATTGTTCCTTTATTAACAATTTGTAAATATGAAAAATAAAAAATAAAAATCTAAAACCAGGCCAAATAAAACTGAGAAAAGATTATTTGGGAAAATATAAAAACAGAATTTGGGAAAATAATCTGAGATTTTACAGGCCCCCCTTAAGGTTGTTAAATAAACATTATTTGACCATGTTCAGACCATGTTCAGAAAACATAGTGTACTACTTTCTTTATTACACTAAGGACCCTGGGAAGAGTTGACAACATAGTGCACTACTTCCTCTAGTACACTAAGGACCAGGGGAAGAGTTGACAACATAGTACACTACTTCCTCTAGTACACTAAGGACCCTGGGAAGAGTTGACAACATAGTACACTACTTCCTCTAGTACACTAAGGACCAGGGAAGAGTTGACAACATAGTGCACTACTTCCTCTAGTACACTACGGACCCTGGGAAGAGTTGACAACATAGTACACTACTTCCTCACTAAGGACCAGGGAAGAGTTGACAACATAGTACACTACTTCCTCACTAAGGACCAGGGAAGAGTTGACAACATAGTACACTACTTCCTCACTAAGGACCAGGGAAGAGTTGACAACATAGTACACTACTTCCTCACTAAGGACCAGGGAAGAGTTGACAACATAGTACACTACTTCCTCACTAAGGACCCTGGGAAGAGTTGACAACATAGTACACTACTTCCTCACTAAGGACCAGGGAAGAGTTGACAACATAGTACACTACTTCCTCACTAAGGACCAGGGGGAGAGTTGACAACATAGTACACTACTTCCTCTAGTACACTACGGACCCTGGGAAGAGTTGACAACATAGTACACTACTTCCTCACTAAGGACCAGGGAAGAGTTGACAACATAGTACACTACTTCCTCACTAAGGACCAGGGAAGAGTTGACAACATAGTACACTACTTCCTCACTAAGGACCAGGGGGAGAGTTGACAACATAGTGCACTACTTCCTCTAGTACACTAAGGACCAGGGAAGAGTTGACAACATAGTGCACTACTTCCTCTAGTAGACTAAGGACCAGAGAAGAGTTGACAACATAGTACACTATATCCTCTAGTACACTAAGGACCAGAGAAGAGTTGACAACATAGTACACTACTTCCTCTAGTAGACTAAGGACCCTGGGAAGAGTTGACAACATAGTGCACTACTTCCTCTAGTACACTAAGGACCAGGGAAGAGTTGACAACAGAGTGTACTACTTCCTCTAGTACACTAAGGACCCTGGGAAGAGTTGACAACATAGTGCACTACTTCCTCTAGTACACTAAGGACCAGGGAAGAGTTGACAACATAGTACACTACTTCCTCTAGTACACTAAGGACCAGGGAAGAGTTGACAACATAGTGCACTACTTCCTCTAGTACACTAAGGACCAGAGAAGAGTTGACAACATAGTGCACTACTTCCTCTAGTACACTAAGGACCAGAGAAGAGTTGACAACATAGTACACTACTTCCTCTAGTACACTAAGGACCCTGGGAAGAGTTGACAACATAGTACACTACTTCCTCTAGTACACTAAGGACCAGGGGAAGAGTTGACAACATAGTACACTACTTCCTCTAGTACACTAAGGACCAGGGAAGAGTTGACAACATAGTGCACTACTTCCTCTAGTACACTAAGGACCAGGGAAGAGTTGACAACATAGTACACTACTTCCTCTAGTACACTAAGGACCAGGGAAGAGTTGACAACATAGTACACTACTTCCTCACTAAGGACCAGGGAAGAGTTGACAACATAGTACACTACTTCCTCTAGTACACTAAGGACCAGAGAAGAGTTGACAACATAGTGCACTACTTCCTCTAGTACACTAAGGACCAGGGGAAGAGTTGACAACATAGTGCACTACTTCCTCTAGTACACTAAGGACCAGGGGAAGAGTTCACAACATAGTACACTACTTCCTCTAGTACACTAAGGACCCTGGGAAGAGTTGACAACATAGTGCACTACTTCCTCTAGTACACTAAGGACCAGGGGAAGAGTTGACAACATAGTACACTATATCCTCTAGTACACTAAGGACCAGAGAAGAGTTGACAACATAGTGTACTACTTCCTCTAGTACACTAAGGACCCTGGGAAGAGTTGACAACATAGTACACTATATCCTCTAGTACACTAAGGACCAGGGGAAGAGTTGACAACATAGTGCACTACTTCCTCTAGTACACTAAGGACCAGAGAAGAGTTGACAACATAGTGCACTACTTCCTCTAGTACACTAAGGACCAGAGAAGAGTTGACAACATAGTGCACTACTTCCTCTAGTACACTAAGGACCAGGGGAGAGTTGACAACATAGTACACTACTTCCTCTAGTACACTAAGGACCAGGGAAGAGTTGACAACATAGTACACTACTTCCTCTAGTACACTAAGGACCAGGGGAAGAGTTGACAACATAGTGCACTACTTCCTCTAGTACACTAAGGACCCTGGGAAGAGTTGACAACATAGTGCACTACTTCCTCTAGTACACTAAGGACCCTGGGAAGAGTTGACAACATAGTACACTACTTCCTCTAGTACACTAAGGACCAGGGGAAGAGTTGACAACATAGTGCACTACTTCCTCTAGTACACTAAGGACCCTGGGAAGAGTTGACAACATAGTGCACTACTTCCTCTAGTACACTAAGGACCCTGGGAAGAGTTGACAACATAGTACACTACTTCCTCTAGTACACTAAGGACCCTGGGAAGAGTTGACAACATAGTGCACTACTTCCTCTAGTACACTAAGGACCAGGGAAGAGTTGACAACATAGTGCACTACTTCCTCTAGTACACTAAGGACCAGGGGAAGAGTTGACAACATAGTGCACTACTTCCTCTAGTACACTAAGGACCAGGGGAAGAGTTGACAACATAGTGCACTACTTCCTCTAGTACACTAAGGACCCTGGGAAGAGTTGACAACATAGTGCACTACTTCCTCTAGTACACTAAGGACCCTGGGAAGAGTTGACAACATAGTGCACTACTTCCTCTAGTACACTAAGGACCCTGGGAAGAGTTGACAACATAGTGCCCTACTTCCTCTAGTACACTAAGGACCCTGGGAAGAGTTGACAACATAGTGCACTACTTCCTCTAGTACACTAAGGACCAGAGAAGAGTTGACAACATAGTGCCCTACTTCCTCTAGTACACTAAGGACCCTGGGAAGAGTTGACAACATAGTGCACTACTTCCTCTAGTACACTAAGGACCAGAGAAGAGTTGACAACATAGTGCACTACTTCCTCTAGTACACTAAGGACCAGAGAAGAGTTGACAACATAGTACACTACTTCCTCTAGTACACTAAGGACCAGAGAAGAGTTGACAACATAGTGCACTACTTCCTCTAGTAGACTAAGGACCAGGGAAGAGTTGACAACATAGTACACTACTTCCTCTAGTACACTAAGGACCCTGGGAAGAGTTGACAACATAGTGCACTACTTCCTCTAGTACACTAAGGACCAGGGAAGAGTTGACAACATAGTGCACTACTTCCTCTAGTACACTAAGGACCAGGGAAGAGTTGACAACATAGTGCACTACTTCCTCTAGTACACTAAGGACCAGGGGAAGAGTTGACAACATAGTGCACTACTTCCTCTAGTACACTAAGGACCAGGGGAAGAGTTGACAACATAGTGCACTACTTCCTCTAGTACACTAAGGACCAGGGGAAGAGTTCACAACATAGTACACTACTTCCTCTAGTACACTAAGGACCCTGGGAAGAGTTGACAACATAGTGCACTACTTCCTCTAGTACACTAAGGACCAGGGGAAGAGTTGACAACATAGTACACTATATCCTCTAGTACACTAAGGACCAGAGAAGAGTTGACAACATAGTGTACTACTTCCTCTAGTACACTAAGGACCCTGGGAAGAGTTGACAACATAGTACACTATATCCTCTAGTACACTAAGGACCAGGGGAAGAGTTGACAACATAGTGCACTACTTCCTCTAGTACACTAAGGACCAGAGAAGAGTTGACAACATAGTGCACTACTTCCTCTAGTACACTAAGGACCAGAGAAGAGTTGACAACATAGTGCACTACTTCCTCTAGTACACTAAGGACCAGGGGAGAGTTGACAACATAGTACACTACTTCCTCTAGTACACTAAGGACCAGGGAAGAGTTGACAACATAGTACACTACTTCCTCTAGTACACTAAGGACCAGGGGAAGAGTTGACAACATAGTGCACTACTTCCTCTAGTACACTAAGGACCCTGGGAAGAGTTGACAACATAGTGCACTACTTCCTCTAGTACACTAAGGACCCTGGGAAGAGTTGACAACATAGTACACTACTTCCTCTAGTACACTAAGGACCAGGGGAAGAGTTGACAACATAGTGCACTACTTCCTCTAGTACACTAAGGACCCTGGGAAGAGTTGACAACATAGTGCACTACTTCCTCTAGTACACTAAGGACCCTGGGAAGAGTTGACAACATAGTACACTACTTCCTCTAGTACACTAAGGACCCTGGGAAGAGTTGACAACATAGTGCACTACTTCCTCTAGTACACTAAGGACCAGGGAAGAGTTGACAACATAGTGCACTACTTCCTCTAGTACACTAAGGACCAGGGGAAGAGTTGACAACATAGTGCACTACTTCCTCTAGTACACTAAGGACCAGGGGAAGAGTTGACAACATAGTGCACTACTTCCTCTAGTACACTAAGGACCCTGGGAAGAGTTGACAACATAGTGCACTACTTCCTCTAGTACACTAAGGACCCTGGGAAGAGTTGACAACATAGTGCACTACTTCCTCTAGTACACTAAGGACCCTGGGAAGAGTTGACAACATAGTGCCCTACTTCCTCTAGTACACTAAGGACCCTGGGAAGAGTTGACAACATAGTGCACTACTTCCTCTAGTACACTAAGGACCAGAGAAGAGTTGACAACATAGTGCCCTACTTCCTCTAGTACACTAAGGACCCTGGGAAGAGTTGACAACATAGTGCACTACTTCCTCTAGTACACTAAGGACCAGAGAAGAGTTGACAACATAGTGCACTACTTCCTCTAGTACACTAAGGACCAGAGAAGAGTTGACAACATAGTACACTACTTCCTCTAGTACACTAAGGACCAGAGAAGAGTTGACAACATAGTGCACTACTTCCTCTAGTAGACTAAGGACCAGGGAAGAGTTGACAACATAGTACACTACTTCCTCTAGTACACTAAGGACCCTGGGAAGAGTTGACAACATAGTGCACTACTTCCTCTAGTACACTAAGGACCAGGGAAGAGTTGACAACATAGTGCACTACTTCCTCTAGTACACTAAGGACCAGGGAAGAGTTGACAACATAGTGCACTACTTCCTCTAGTACACTAAGGACCAGGGGAAGAGTTGACAACATAGTGCACTACTTCCTCTAGTACACTAAGGACCAGGGGAAGAGTTGACAACATAGTGCACTACTTCCTCTAGTACACTAAGGACCAGGGGAAGAGTTCACAACATAGTACACTACTTCCTCTAGTACACTAAGGACCCTGGGAAGAGTTGACAACATAGTGCACTACTTCCTCTAGTACACTAAGGACCAGGGGAAGAGTTGACAACATAGTACACTATATCCTCTAGTACACTAAGGACCAGAGAAGAGTTGACAACATAGTGTACTACTTCCTCTAGTACACTAAGGACCCTGGGAAGAGTTGACAACATAGTACACTATATCCTCTAGTACACTAAGGACCAGGGGAAGAGTTGACAACATAGTGCACTACTTCCTCTAGTACACTAAGGACCAGAGAAGAGTTGACAACATAGTGCACTACTTCCTCTAGTACACTAAGGACCAGAGAAGAGTTGACAACATAGTGCACTACTTCCTCTAGTACACTAAGGACCAGGGGAGAGTTGACAACATAGTACACTACTTCCTCTAGTACACTAAGGACCAGGGAAGAGTTGACAACATAGTGCACTACTTCCTCTAGTACACTAAGGACCAGAGAAGAGTTGACAACATAGTGCACTACTTCCTCTAGTACACTAAGGACCAGAGAAGAGTTGACAACATAGTACACTACTTCCTCTAGTACACTAAGGACCAGGGGAAGAGTTGACAACATAGTGCACTACTTCCTCTAGTACACTAAGGACCAGGGGAAGAGTTGACAACATAGTGCACTACTTCCTCTAGTACACTAAGGACCAGGGAAGAGTTGACAACATAGTGCACTACTTCCTCTAGTACACTAAGGACCCTGGGAAGAGTTGACAACATAGTGCACTACTTCCTCTAGTACACTAAGGACCAGGGGAAGAGTTGACAACATAGTGCACTACTTCCTCTAGTACACTAAGGACCCTGGGAAGAGTTGACAACATAGTGCACTACTTCCTCTAGTACACTAAGGACCAGGGAAGAGTTGACAACATAGTACACTACTTCCTCACTAAGGACCAGGGAAGAGTTGACAACATAGTGCACTACTTCCTCTAGTACACTACGGACCCTGGGAAGAGTTGACAACATAGTGCCCTACTTCCTCTAGTACACTAAGGACCAGGGAAGAGTTGACAACATAGTGCACTACTTCCTCTAGTACACTAAGGACCTGGGAAGAGTTGACAACATAGTACACTACTTCCTCTAGTACACTAAGGACCAGGGAAGAGTTGACAACATAGTACACTACTTCCTCTAGTACACTAAGGACCAGGGAAGAGTTGACAACATAGTACACTACTTCCTCTAGTACACTAAGGACCCTGGGAAGAGTTGACAACATAGTACACTACTTCCTCTAGTACACTAAGGACCAGGGAAGAGTTGACAACATAGTACACTACTTCCTCTAGTACACTAAGGACCAGGGAAGAGTTGACAACATAGTACACTACTTCCTCACTAAGGACCAGGGAAGAGTTGACAACATAGTGCACTACTTCCTCTAGTACACTAAGGATCAGAGAAGAGTTGACAACATAGTGCACTACTTCCTCTAGTACACTAAGGACCAGGGGAGAGTTGACAACATAGTACACTACTTCCTCTAGTACACTAAGGACCAGGGGAGAGTTGACAACATAGTACACTACTTCCTCTAGTACACTAAGGACCAGGGGAGAGTTGACAACATAGTACACTACTTCCTCTAGTACACTAAGGACCAGGGGAGAGTTGACAACATAGTACACTACTTCCTCTAGTACACTAAGGACCAGGGAAGAGTTGACAACATAGTGCACTACTTCCTCTAGTACACTAAGGACCAGGGAAGAGTTGACAACATAGTACACTACTTCCTCTAGTACACTAAGGACCAGGGGAAGAGTTGACAACATAGTACACTACTTCCTCTAGTACACTAAGGACCTGGGAAGAGTTGACAACATAGTACACTACTTCCTCTAGTGCACTAAGGACCAGGGGAGAGTTGACAACATAGTGCACTACTTCCTCTAGTACACTAAGGACCAGGGGAGAGTTGACAACATAGTACACTACTTCCTCTAGTACACTAAGGACCAGGGGAGAGTTGACAACATAGTACACTACTTCCTCTAGTACACTAAGGACCAGGGGAGAGTTGACAACATAGTGCACTACTTCCTCTAGTACACTAAGGACCAGGGAAGAGTTGACAACATAGTACACTACTTCCTCTAGTACACTAAGGACCAGGGAAGAGTTGACAACATAGTACACTACTTCCTCTAGTACACTAAGGACCAGGGAAGAGTTGACAACATAGTACACTACTTCCTCACTAAGGACCAGGGAAGAGTTGACAACATATTGCACTACTTCCTCTAGTACACTAAGGATCAGAGAAGAGTTGACAACATAGTGCACTACTTCCTCTAGTGCACTAAGGACCAGGGAAGAGTTGACAACATAGTGCACTACTTCCTCTAGTACACTAAGGACCAGGGGAGAGTTGACAACATAGTACACTACTTCCTCTAGTACACTAAGGACCAGGGGAGAGTTGACAACATAGTACACTACTTCCTCTAGTGCACTAAGGACCAGGGGAGAGTTGACAACATAGTACACTACTTCCTCTAGTACACTAAGGACCCTGGGAAGAGTTGACAACATAGTGCACTACTTCCTCTAGTACACTAAGGACCAGGGGAGAGTTGACAACATAGTACACTACTTCCTCTAGTACACTAAGGACCAGGGGAGAGTTGACAACATAGTACACTATATCCTCTAGTACACTAAGGACCAGGGGAGAGTTGACAACATAGTACACTACTTCCTCTAGTACACTAAGGACCAGGGGAGAGTTGACAACATAGTACACTACTTCCTCTAGTACACTAAGGACCAGGGAAGAGTTGACAACATAGTGCACTACTTCCTCTAGTACACTAAGGACCAGGGAAGAGTTGACAACATAGTACACTACTTCCTCTAGTACACTAAGGACCAGGGGAAGAGTTGACAACATAGTACACTACTTCCTCTAGTACACTAAGGACCTGGGAAGAGTTGACAACATAGTACACTACTTCCTCTAGTGCACTAAGGACCAGGGGAGAGCTGACAACATAGTGCACTACTTCCTCTAGTACACTAAGGACCAGGGGAGAGTTGACAACATAGTACACTACTTCCTCTAGTACACTAAGGACCAGGGGAGAGTTGACAACATAGTACACTACTTCCTCTAGTACACTAAGGACCAGGGGAGAGTTGACAACATAGTACACTACTTCCTCTAGTACACTAAGGACCAGGGGAGAGTTGACAACATAGTACACTACTTCCTCTAGTACACTAAGGACCTGGGAAGAGTTGACAACATAGTACACTACTTCCTCTAGTGCACTAAGGACCAGGGGAGAGTTGACAACATAGTGCACTACTTCCTCTAGTACACTAAGGACCAGGGAAGAGTTGACAACATAGTACACTACTTCCTCACTAAGGACCAGGGAAGAGTTGACAACATAGTGCACTACTTCCTCTAGTACACTAAGGACCAGAGAAGAGTTGACAACATAGTGCACTACTTCCTCTAGTGCACTAAGGACCAGGGAAGAGTTGACAACATAGTACACTACTTCCTCTAGTACACTAAGGACCAGGGGAGAGTTGACAACATAGTACACTACTTCCTCTAGTACACTAAGGACCAGGGGAGAGTTGACAACATAGTACACTACTTCCTCTAGTACACTAAGGACCAGGGGAGAGTTGACAACATAGTACACTACTTCCTCTAGTACACTAAGGACCTGGGAAGAGTTGACAACATAGTACACTACTTCCTCTAGTGCACTAAGGACCAGGGGAGAGTTGACAACATAGTGCACTACTTCCTCTAGTACACTAAGGACCAGGGAAGAGTTGACAACATAGTACACTACTTCCTCACTAAGGACCAGGGAAGAGTTGACAACATAGTACACTACTTCCTCTAGTACACTAAGGACCAGGGGAAGAGTTGACAACATAGTGCACTACTTCCTCTAGTACACTAAGGACCAGGGAAGAGTTGACAACATAGTGCACTACTTCCTCTAGTACACTAAGGACCCTGGGAAGAGTTGACAACATAGTGCACTACTTCCTCTAGTACACTAAGGACCTGGGAAGAGTTGACAACATAGTGCACTACTTCCTCTAGTACACTAAGGACCAGGGAAGAGTTGACAACATAGTGCACTACTTCCTCTAGTACACTAAGGACCAGGGAAGAGTTGACAACATAGTGCACTACTTCCTCTAGTACACTAAGGACCCTGGGAAGAGTTGACAACATAGTACACTACTTCCTCTAGTACACTAAGGACCAGGGAAGAGTTGACAACATAGTGCACTACTTCCTCTAGTACACTAAGGACCCTGGGAAGAGTTGACAACATAGTACACTACTTCCTCACTAAGGACCAGGGAAGAGTTGACAACATAGTGCACTACTTCCTCTAGTACACTAAGGACCAGGGAAGAGTTGACAACATAGTGCACTACTTCCTCTAGTACACTAAGGACCAGGGAAGAGTTGACAACATAGTGCACTACTTCCTCTAGTACACTAAGGACCAGGGAAGAGTTGACAACATAGTACACTACTTCCTCACTAAGGACCAGGGAAGAGTTGACAACATAGTACACTACGGACCAGGGAAGAGTTGACAACATAGTGCACTACTTCCTCTAGTACACTAAGGACCAGGGAAGAGTTGACAACATAGTGCACTACTTCCTCTAGTACACTAAGGACCAGGGAAGAGTTGACAACATAGTACACTACTTCCTCTAGTGCACTAAGGACCAGGGAAGAGTTGACAACATAGTGCCCTACTTCCTCTAGTACACTAAGGACCTGGGGAAGAGTTGACAACATAGTGTACTACTTCCTCTAGTACACTAAGGACCTGGGGAAGAGTTGACAACATAGTGTACTACTTCCTCTAGTACACTAGACAGGGACGAGAGAGAAAGAGCGAGAGAGGGATGAGAGAGAAAGAGCGAGAGAGGGACGAGAGAGAAAGAGCGAGAGAGGGACAGAGAGAGAGACAGAGAGAGAGACAGAGCGAGAGACAGAGCGAGAGAAAGAGCGAGAGAGCGAGAGAGCGAGAGGGAGCATGTGGAAATAAAAAAGTGGTAAAAACATAAAGGAAAAAGACTGGTGTTTTGGTGCAGTTACAGCAAACTAGCGCAAAAATAATATTGCGATATTGTCAAAACGATACGGTATATCGTCACAAATAATATCTTGATATGTAACTATCACTTTTTTTCCCACATTACTAATACTACTGCCGTATACGAGTATAAGAAGTGGTGCTGTGGTACAACCATAGTGAAACAGGCTTTAAGGTAGAAGGAACTACGAGGCACCATGTGACCAACCGACTTGGTTCCACATTCTCTGTTCCGTTAGTGAAACAGAGTTCTTTACCAGAACATCTTCCTGATTCTAAAACAAGATCTGATGCAGTGGCCTATTATTTTCCACGGCTGCCGAAAACACACCCTCCTCACCTCTCCTCACTTCTGACCCCTCATCTCCCCCACTGCCTCATCCTCTCTCCTCTACCCTCACCTCCTCCCCTTCTCTCCCCTCTTTTCCCATCCTTTTCTCCTCTTCTATTCTCTCCTCTCTGCTCTCCCCTCCTCCCTCCTCTCCTAGGAAGCAACCCAGGGGTCAGTGTAATCAAGACCCATGAGCAGCAAAGGCCATCAGTTAGGTGTCCAGAGGAGTGCCTGTACAGAGGCTAGCTCAGCAGGGCGAGTATTTCCATTACGTATTGCCCCACAACACCCCAGAGAGCTGGCAGTGAGGGGTTAGAGACAGATAAACACACACACACACATTATAGAGTCTTGTCTGACACCGCTGTCAGGGTGCAGTGAAGAGGAAAGACGAGACCCATTGACACACACATAGAAACACACAGACGCAAAAGTGAAGACATAAACACACCCCCCATCTGTTTTCACCCCGTTTCAGCCCGTCAAAGATGGAGCAACTGCAGCACTACAAGCTACATATTCTGACCCTATTTACTGCACAAGTCTCCCTCTCTCCCTCTCTTCCCTGCTACCCCCTCTCCTTCTCTTCCACCCCCTCTCCCTCTCTTCCCTGCCTCCCCCTCTTCCCTGCCTCCCCCTCTTCCCTGCCTCCCCCTCTTCCCTGCCTCCCCCTCTTCCCTGCCTCCCCCTCTTCCCTGCCTCCCCCTCTCCCCCTCTCTTTCCTGCCACCCCTTCTCCCCCTCTCTTTCCTGCCACCCTCTCTCCCCCCTTCCCCCTCTCTCCCCCGCCTCCCCCTCAGTCTCTCTCCCACCTCCTCCCTCTCCCACTCCCCCCTGCTTCCCCCCGACTGTCAGTCTTCTCTCCCAACTTCACCATGTCACCCCATCACTCTTCCCCCCCTCCCCCCAGCCCAGGGATTGGTCCACCAATCATACAGTGTCAGTGAGGCAGCGCTGATGGCCTGTGGTGTCAGATATAGACTAATATCTGCTCTGAGTAAGGAGACCCCTGGGACAACACCTCTCTCTCTCCATCTCTACTGACTGGCTGAGACCACACTGTGTTTGTCCACCTCTCTCTCTCTCTCTCTCTCTCTCTCTCTCTCTCTCTCTCTCTCTCTCTCTCTCTCTCTCTCTCTCTCTCTCTCTCTCTCTCTCTCTCTCTCTCTCTCTCTCTCTCTCTCTCTCTCTCTCTCTCTCTCTCTCTCTCTCTCTCTCTCTCTCTCTCTCTCTCTCTCTCTCTCTCTCTCTCTCTCTCTCTCTCTCTCTCTCTCTCTCTCTCTCTCTCTCTCTCTCTCTCTCTCTCTCTCTCTCTCTCTCTCCTCTCTCTCTCTCTCTCTCTCTCTCTCTCTCTCTCTCTCTCTCTCCTGACTGACTGACTGACTGACTGACTGACTGACTGACTGACTGACTGAGACCACACTGTGTTTGTCCTCCTCTCTCTCTCTCTCCATCTCTACTGACTGGCTGAGACCACACTGTGTTTGTCCTCCTCTCTCTCTCTCTCCATCTCTACTGACTGGCTGAGACCACACTGTGTTTGTCCTCCTCTCTCTCTCTCTCCATCTCTACTGACTGGCTGAGACCACACTGTGTTTGTCCTCCTCTCTCTCTCTCTCTCTCTCTCTCCATCTCTACTGACTGGCTGAGACCACACTGTGTTTGTCCACCTCTCTCTCTCTCTCTCTCTCTCTCTCTCTCTCTCTCTCTCTCTCTCTCTCTCTCTCCATCTCTACTGACTGGCTGAGACCACACTGTGTTTGTCCTCCTCTCTCTCTCTCCATCTCTACTGACTGGCTGAGACCACACTGTGTTTGTCCTCCTCTCTCTCTCTCCATCTCTACTGACTGGCTGAGACCACACTGTGTTTGTCCTCCTCTCTCTCTCTCTCCATCTCTACTGACTGGCTGAGACCACACTGTGTTTGTCCTCCTCTCTTTCTCTCTCTCCATCTCTACTGACTGACTGAGACCACACTGTGTTTGTCCACCTCTCTCTCTCTCCATCTCTACTGACTGCCAGTCTAACAGTGTGGTCTCAGCCCCCTAACGCGCTCTGCCTCGCCCCCCCTAACGGGCTCTGCCCCGCCCCCCCTAACTCTCTCTGCCTCGTCCCCCCTAACTCTCTCTGCCTCGTCCCCCCTAACTCTCTCTGCCACTCTCTTTCGCTCTGCCACTCTCTTTCGCTCTGCCACTCTCTTTCGCTCTGCCACTCTCTTTCGCTCTGCCACTCTCTTTCGCTCTGCCACTCTCTTTCGCTCTGCCACTCTCTTTCGCTCTGCCACTCTCTTTCGCTCTGCCACTCTCTCTGCCTCTAAACATACACCAAATGAGTGTTTGGGTCAAAACACACTGCATTGGACTGTTGAATATGTAGCCGCAGTACAGACAGTGTGTGTAACTAGGCCTATTTACTGTTAAGTAGCAGTACTGTACCTGTCATTTGTTAAATAGGAATTTGTTCTTAACTGACTTGCCTAGTTAAATAGAGG
Source organism: Salvelinus fontinalis (assembly GCF_029448725.1). Classification (NCBI taxonomy): domain Eukaryota; kingdom Metazoa; phylum Chordata; class Actinopteri; order Salmoniformes; family Salmonidae; genus Salvelinus; species Salvelinus fontinalis. Next base: position 1,712,703 of record NC_074678.1, on the reverse strand, counting down.
TTAAATAATTTCCTGCCACAGCTGCTACTGAGAAGAGATAGGAAGTATGAGAGAGAGCAGATATTTGCATTCACTCATTGCAACACTGCCCTGATTAGTTTGGATAACATCATCCCTGTGTGTATCAGAGTACGAGAGAGAGAGAGAGCGAGAGAGACTAAGATAGAGAGAGTAAGAGAGAGAAGGAGAAAGCAGAAAGGACTGGAAAGAGATTAGGGTCTAGTTCTCCCCTACACATATTTGAAAGGAAGAAAACAAAAAGGACATTGAGAAAGATAGTTCTCATAACACTAACTATCAGATTGATGCTCCTCTGTTTTGACTGACCTACTGTAGAAATAACTGATTTAATCATATGCAAATGTTCTCTCCTCAAGTTTCCAAAATGCCCATTGTTTGTAAAACGTGAAAACTAGGAAAAATCCTTCTCCTCTAGAGATGCATTACGATGTCATAACCCTCCTGCTAGATGACGGGCAATAACGCTCCTGCTAGCTGACGGGCAATAACACTCCTGCTAGGTAACGGGCAATAACACTCCTGCTAGGTAACGGGCAATAACACTCCTGCTAGGTGACGGGCAATAACACTCCTGCTAGGTAACGGGCAATAACACTCCTGCTAGGTAACGGGCAATAACACTCCTGCTAGATGACGGGCAATAACACTCCTGCTAGGTGACGGGCAATAACACTCCTGCTAGGTAACGGGCAATAACACTCCTGCTAGGTAACGGGCAATAACACTCCTGCTAGGTGACGGGCAATAACACTCCTGCTAGGTGACGGGCAATAACACTCCTTCTAGGTGACGGGCAATAACACTCCTTCTAGGTGACGGGCAATAACACTCCTGCTAGGTGACGGGCAATAACACTCCTGCTAGGTGACGGGCAATAACACTCCTGCTAGGTGACGGGCAATAACACTCCTGCTAGGTGACGGGCAATAACACTCCTGCTAGGTGACGGGCAATAACACTCCTGCTAGGTGACGGGCAATAACACTCCTGCTAGGTGACGTGCAATAACACTCCTGCTAGGTGACGGGCAATAACACTCCTGCTAGGTGACGGGCAATAACACTCCTGCTAGGTGACGGGCAATAACACTCCTGCTAGGTGACGGGCAATAACACTCCTGCTAGGTGACGGGCAATAACACTCCTGCTAGGTAACGGGCAATAACACTCCTGCTAGGTAACGGGCAATAACACTCCTGCTAGGTAACGGGCAATAACACTCCTGCTAGGTGACGGGCAATAACACTCCTGCTAGGTGACGGGCAATAACACTCCTGCTAGGTAACGGGCAATAACACTCCTGCTAGGTAACGGGCAATAACACTCCTGCTAGGTGACGGGCAATAACACTCCTTCTAGGTGACGGGCAATAACACTCCTTCTAGGTGACGTGCAATAACACTCCTTCTAGGTAACGGGCAATAACACTCCTGCTAGGTGACGGGCAATAACACTCCTGCTAGGTGACGGGCAATAACACTCCTGCTAGGTGACGGGCAATAACACTCCTGCTAGCTGACGGGCAAAAACACTCCTGCTAGCTGACAGGCAATACCACTCCTGCTAGCTGACGGGCAAAAACACTCCCCCATCTCAGTCCCGAAGTCGTCTGAGTCTGTGTGTTCTCTCGTCTTTTTCTTTTTTTATGTTTTGGGGGGGGGGGGTTGGGGGGGGGGGGGGGGGGGAAACAGGAAACAGATAGATCTCCATCTGTCTATTTAAAAAGATATATATACAATTAAAATATATGCTTTAGCCATCTCTCCCTCTCTGTCCCCCCCTCCCTCTCTGTCCCCCCCTCCCTCCCTCTCTGTCCCGTCCCCTCCCTCTCCGTCCCCCCCCTCCCTCTCCGTCCCCCCCCTCCCTCTCCGTCCCCCTCTCCCTATGGCAGCTGTCTCAGGGGCTGAGGGAGTAAGAGAAATGGAGAGAGAGAGATGGAGTGAGAGAAAAAATGGAGAGAGAGAAAAAATGGAGAGAGAAAAATGGAGACAGATAGTGAGAGAGAAATGGAGAGAGAGACAGAGATGGAGAGAGAGACAGAGATGGAGAGAGCGAGAGAGCGAGAGAGCGAGAGAGCGAGAGAGCGAGAGAGGGAGAGAGGGAGAGAGGGAGAGAGGGAGAGAGGGAGAGAGCGAGAGAGCGAGAGAGCGAGAGAGCGAGAGAGCGAGAGAGCGAGAGATGGAGAGATGGAGAGATGGAGAGATGGAGAGATGGAGAGATGGAGAGATGGAGAGATGGAGAGATGGAGAGAGCGAGAGAGCGAGAGAGCGAGAGAGCGAGAGAGCGAGAGAGCGAGAGAGCGAGAGAGCGAGAGAGCGAGAGAGCGAGAGAGCGAGAGAGCGAGAGAGCGAGAGATGGAGAGATGGAGAGATGGAGAGATGGAGAGATGGAGAGAGCGAGAGAGCGAGAGAGCGAGAGAGCGAGAGAGCGAGAGAGCGAGAGAGCGAGAGAGCGAGAGAGCGAGAGAGCGAGAGAGCGAGAGAGCGAGAGAGCGAGAGAGCGAGAGAGCGAGAGAGCGAGAGAGCGAGAGAGCGAGAGAGCGAGAGATGGAGAGATGGAGAGATGGAGAGATGGAGAGATGGAGAGAGCGAGAGAGCGAGAGAGCGAGAGAGCGAGAGATGGAGAGATGGAGAGAGCGAGAGATGGAGAGAGCGAGAGATGGAGAGATGGAGAGATGGAGAGATGGAGAGATGGAGAGATGGAGAGATGGAGAGATGGAGAGAGCGAGAGATAGAGAGAGCGAGAGATAGAGAGAGCGAGAGATGGAGAGAGCGAGAGATGGAGAGAGCGAGAGATGGAGAGAGCGAGAGATGGAGAGAGCGAGAGATGGAGAGAGCGAGAGATGGAGAGAGCGAGAGATGGAGAGAGCGAGAGATGGAGAGAGCGAGAGATGGAGAGAGCGAGAGATGGAGAGAGCGAGAGATGGAGAGAGCGAGAGATGGAGAGAGCGAGAGATGGAGAGAGCGAGAGAGATGGAGAGAGCGAGAGAGATGGAGAGAGCGAGAGAGATGGAGAGAGCGAGAGAGATGGAGAGAGCGAGAGAGATGGAGAGAGCGAGAGATGGAGAGAGCGAGAGATGGAGAGAGCGAGAGAGCGAGAGATGGAGAGAGCGAGAGATGGAGAGAGAGAGATGGAGAGAGCGTTTTTCACTTCATATGACACCGCCCTGGCATGCCATCCTGCAGTCTGCTCCCCTTTGAGCCTCTATTCTACCATAGAACAGAAAAAAAAAATCAATTGGTATTTCCATAATCCACACTCTTGTCTGCCTGCCTCCTCCCCAGGGTCGACTAACCCCTCCACCCTGATCCTACGGCCTACAACTGTCATTACGCCGGGCAACAATACCGGGCCAAACAAAAGGAAGCCTGAGGAGACTGTTAGCGGCTCCAACCATATGCTCCTCAGCTCCTGGAGAAAAGACGAGTGACTGACTGATTGACCGACTGCAGCTTCTCTCTCTCTCGGTTGCAGTGCGGAACCACAAAGAGGAAAATGAGCCTAGGCCTGGTAATGAGCTGTGTGAATAGTGTACAGGCCTTTCTGGCTGCCGACCGGTGGGGGAAAGACCAAGACGTCTGCACACAGTCACACCACGGTATATAATAGCTACACTAGCCATCTCATTCACAATGTGGTGAACACCAGAGAGAGAGACAGATAGCAAGAGAGAGTGCAAGATGGTAAATAGACGAGAGACAGAGAGAGTGAGAGAGAAAGGAGAGAGAGGGAGGGGAAACACTAACACTTGTTACTTAATGCTACTTAACGTTCTGACAGCTTCACTATGAAAGTTCTCTATCATTTTCTTTCTGTATCTGTTTCTCTTTCACTGTGTTTCTCTTTGTTCATCTTGCTGTTCATTTCCTTCTCTCTCCCGATCTTCATCCTTTCCCATTCTCTCTTCCCCAATCATTCCCTCTCTATCCAAGACAAGTGATCTAGTTGTAGGCTATTAGTGGACAGACAGACAGATCCCCTAGTGTGATGTAGTTGAATTAGTGGACAGACAGACAGACAGATCCCCTAGTGTGATGTAGTTAAATTAGTGGACAGACAGACAGACAGATCCCCTAGTGTGATGTAGTTGTATTAGTGGACAGACAGACAGACAGATCCCCTAGTGTGATGTAGTTGAATTAGTGGACAGACAGACAGACAGATCCCCTAGTGTGATGTAGTTGAATTAGTGGACAGACAGACAGACAGATCCCCTAGTGTGATGTAGTTGTATTAGGGGACAGCAGACAGGGAGGGGAGGGGAGGGAGGGAGGGAGGGAGGGAGGGAGGGAGGGAGGGAAAGGGGGGGAGAGAAGAGAGGTTGAGGAGAGGGGAGAGAGATGCAATATGACTTGCGATTTCAAAACACTTGGGTGAACTGTTGGAATCAGGGAAATAGAATGATTATTCTAATTCTATAGTTAGAATATAATAGTGGCCACTTTTATTACAGCGTTGTTTGACATGACAACAAATGAAAAAGCCCAGGAGAGATTCATAGAATTAGGAATTTGAATACTAATAGGATCTCTATGGAGGTGTTATTGTGACAGGTTAGGAACCAAAGGGTTGGTCAGTATTTCCCAGGGGAGTGGGACCCTAGAATCCAGGGGTCTCTAACCGGTTAATCACAGACACTGCAAGCTCCCAGCTACTATCTAGTCAACGCAACATTCACATTATCCCACCCCTGGTTAGCCACTGTTGGCTTAAAAAGCCAAACCTAACACAATATCTGCCAAATAATGTCCAGCATTATTACCCCTGTCTCTCTGTGTGGGAAGAGTTTCAGAGGAAGAGAAGAGAAGAACGTGCCTATTTGAAAGCAAGAAAAAATAACATTGTAGCTCGCGACATTTCATTTTTAAAAGTGGCTCTCGCTCTAGAAAAGGTTCGGGACACGTGCTATAATGTTTGGCTACATGAAATGTTCTCTCTTACTTCATGTAGCTAGCTAACATTCATGCTTCACTTATTCCTCTCGGATTTAGAAGATGCCTTTGCAAAAACAACATGCTGATTTTGGCCTACACCAGCACTGGTATAATTTATTAGCTAGCTAGCAAGCTATTAGCATTAGCAGCTAAAATGATAATTTTAGCGCTCCTTTGTCACGATCGTGTGGCGGATTAACGGACCAAAATGCAGCTCTTGGAAAATAAGCCATCTTCTTTTATTAAACAACACGAAGATGAACACGACACAAAAACACTTTAACAAAACAACAAAACGACCGTGAAGCTACAAACGTTGTGCACAAACTTACAGGCTACTAACGTTCTTACATAGACAACGCTAGACATATACACTCAACACAAAACCATCTACTACACCCATTAACCCCTTTACCAAATAAACACCCAAAACAACAAAACATAAACATTCCCCATGTCACACCCTGACCTAACTAAAATAATAAAGAAAACCAATAATACTAAGGCCAGGGCGTGACATCCTTGAGTGACAGGGGGCGGGGCTTGGTGAGAGACGACTCAAGTATTGGAGTAAACTATCAAAACAGAGCAGTGCATCACAACAAACCAAACATTGAAATACCGTTTTAGAAGATAACGTAAAAACCAAAACCGGTATAGTAAAATACAGTAAACTACCCAGCCCTAAGTGAGAGAGAGGTTAAGGCAGGGGGGGACAGAGAGAGAGTTTGAGGGAGAGAGAGAGAGAGAGTTTGAGGGAGAGAGAGAGAGAGAGGTTGAGGGAGAGTAGGGGAGAAGAGAGGTTGAGAGAGAGTGGGGGAGAAGAGAGGTTGAGAGAGAGTGGGGGAGAAGAGAGGTTGAGAGAGAGTGGGGGAGAAGAGAGGTTGAGAGAGAGTGGGGGAGAAGAGAGGTTGAGAGAGAGTGGGGGAGAAGAGAGGTTGAGAGAGAGTGGGGGAGAAGAGAGGTTGAGAGAGAGTGGGGGAGAAGAGAGGTTGAGAGAGAGTGGGGGAGAAGAGAGGTTGAGGGAGAGTGGGGGAGAAGAGAGGGAGAGTGGGGGAGAAGAGAGGGAGAGTGGGGGATGATAGAGGGAGAGTGGGAGAGAAGAGAGGTTGAGGGAGAGAAGAGAGGTTGAGGGAGAGAAGAGAGGTTGAGGGAGAGAAGAGAGGTTGAGGGAGAGAAGAGAGGTTGAGGGAGAGTGGGGGAGAAGAGAGGTTGAGGGAGAGTGGGGGAGAAGAGAGGTTGAGGGAGAGTGGGGGAGAAGAGAGGTTGAGGGAGAGTGGGGGAGAAGAGAGGTTGAGGGAGAGTGGGGGAGAAGAGAGGTTGAGGGAGGTGTGTGAGAAGAGGTGTGTGAGAGAGAGAAGGCAGCAGGCAACATGAAAATGTTTGTTCCATAATGCAATTAGATGGGAAACAAAGTTGTCAAAAGGGCACTGCACATGTAAGATGACAAAGATGAAAATATCCATTAGAAATGTAGAGAGGAGATCTAAAGATGCAACAACTAGCATGGGTTGATAATGACTAGGAGTGTGCCTTTGGCTGTTGGACAATGAAAGAAAGTCGATATAAAATAATTGCACAAACGGATACGGTCTGATTTTGGCTCGGCTCCTTTGAAGCAAGGTAAGACATGCCTCATAATATGTAATAAATCAAACAACTAAAAGATGCACTATGCAGGAATCACCATTTCCTGGTTGCTAAGATTCTAACAGTTCAGCTAATTTCAGTTTCTGTGACAAAACAAGCAAATATGGTGTCGAGAATCATTTCACCATCTAAAACACTGAGAAAGTATTGGACCTTCTAAATCGTAATGAAATATATTTTCCATAACCAAATCTATAGTAAACTCAGCAAAACTGTGTTTATTTAAACTGTGTTTATTTTCAGCAAACTTAACATGTGTCAATATTTGTATGAACATAACAAGATTCAACAACTGAGACATAAACTGAACAAGTTCCACAGACATGTGACTAACAGAAATGGAATAATGTGTCCCTGAACAAAGGGGGGGGGGGTCAAAATCAAAAGTAACAGTCAGTATCTGCTGTGGCCACCAGCTGCATTAAGTACTCCAGTGCATCTCCTCCTCATGGACTGCACCAGATTTGACAGTTCTTGCAGTGAGATGTTCGCCCACTCTTCCACCAAGGCACCTGCAAGTTCCTGGACATTTCTGGGGGGAATGGCCCTAGCCCTCACCTTCCGATCCAGAACGAGCAGTATGGCTGGTGGCATGGTCATGCTGGAGGATCATGTCAGGATGAGCCTGCAGGAACGATACCACATGAGGGAGAAGGATGTCTTCCCTGTAACGCACAGCGTTGAGATTGCCTGCAATGACAACAAGCTCAGTCCGATGATGCTGTGGCACACCGCCCCAGACCATGACGGACCCTCCACCTCGATCCCGCTCCAGAGTACATGCCTCGGTGTAACGCTTATTCCTTCGACAATAAACACAAATCCAACTATCACCCCTGGTGAGACAAAACCGTGACTTGTCAGTGAAGAGCACTTTTTTCCAGTCCTGTCTGGTCCAGCGACGGTGGGTTTGTGCCCATAGGTGACGTTGTTGCCGGTGATGTCTGGTGAGGACCTGCCTTACAATAGGCCTACAAGCCCCCAGTCCATCCTCTCTCAGCCTATTGCGGACAGTCTGAGCACTGGAGGGATTGTGCATTCCTGATGTAACTCGGGCAGTTGTTGTTACCATCCTGTACCTGTCCCGCAGGTGTGATGTTCAGATGTACCGATCCTGTGCAGGTGTTGTTACATGTGGTCTGCCACTGTGAGGATGATCAACTGTCCGTCCTGTCTCTCTGTAGCGCTGTCTTAGGCGTCTCACAGTACGGACATTACAATTTATTGCCCTGGCCACATCTGCAGTCCTCATGCCTCCTTGCAGCATGCCTAAGGCATGTTCACGCAGATGAGCAGGGACCTTGGGCATCTTTCTTTTGGTGTTTATCACAGTCAGTAGAAAGGCCTCTTTAGTGTCTCAGTTTTCATAACTGTGACCTTAATTGCCTACCGTCTGTAAGCTGTTAGTGTCTTAACAACCATTCCACAGGTGCATGTTCATTAATTGTTTATGGTTCATTGAAAAGCATGGGAAATAGTGTTTAAACCCTTTACAATGAAGATGTGTGAAGTTATTTGGATTTTTACAAATTGTCTTTTTGCTGAGTTTATTTTCAGCTGTTTGAAGCTGGTGTGCAAAACCGAAAGTAAAAGCAAAACGTAATAATTGGAGGTATAGAAATAGTGCATAGAACAGATCTACATCCTTCTTAGAGTTGCTTTCAATGAGAATGACAGACCTATAACTCACGTTTCTATGTGAATTTGGTCGGGGGGGGGGGGGGGGGGTCGCACAAGCAGTGACACATTGCAGCTTAAGAATGTTTTCAAAATGCAACCTGCCTCCAGCTCATTGTGTGACGCGCTGATGAACCCTGCCGTCCGTTGCCGATGCTGTTTGCGATGCTGTAGCAGCATCTCTGTATCTGTATGCTGTACTACGCGTGTGATAAGATACATAACCAATATACTGTACACACGCACCAATTTAATTCCACTAAATGTATAAAATTAACCTAGAGGCTGATAAGCATGACCATTCAAATGTATTTTAACGCCGCCAAACATACCCCCGTAAAACTGACTATCCTACCGATCCTCGACTTCGGCGATGTCATTTACAAAATAGCTTCCAATACTCTACTCAGCAAACTGGATGCAGTCTATCACAGTGCCATCCGTTTTGTCACCAAAGCCACTTATACGACCCACCACTGCGACCTGTATTCTCTCGTTGGCTGGCCCTCGCTACATATTCGTCGCCAGACCCACTGGCTCCAGGTCATCTATAAGTCTATGCTAGGTAAAGCCCCACCTTATCTCAGCTCACTGGTCACCATAACACCACCCACCCGTAGCACGCGATCCAGCAGGTATATCTCACTGGTCACCATAACACCACCCACCCGTAGCACGCGATCCAGCAGGTATATCTCACTGGTCACCATAACAACACCCACCCGTAGCACGCGCTCCAGCAGGTATATCTCACTGGTCACCATAACAACACCCACCCGTAGCACGCGCTCCAGCAGGTATATCTCACTGGTCACCATAACAACACCCACCCGTAGCACGCGCTCCAGCAGGTATATCTCACTGGTCACGATAACAACACCCACCCGTAGCACGCGCTCCAGCAGGTATATCTCACTGGTCACCATAACAACACCCACCCGTAGCACGCGCTCCAGCAGGTATATCTCACTGGTCACCATAACAACACCCACCCGTAGCACGTGCTCCAGCAGGTATATCTCACTGGTCACCATAACAACACCCACCCGTAGCACGTGCTCCAGCAGGTATATCTCACTGGTCACCATAACAACACCCACCCGTAGCACGTGCTCCAGCAGGTATATCTCACTGGTCACCATAACAACACCCACCCGTAGCACGCGCTCCAGCAGGTATATCTCACTGGTCACCATAACACCACCCACCCGTAGCACGTGCTCCAGCAGGTATATCTCACTGGTCACCATAACACCACCCACCCGTAGCACGCGCTCCAGCAGGTATATCTCACTGGTCACCATAACACCACCCACCCGTAGCACGTGCTCCAGCAGGTATATCTCACTGGTCACCATAACAACACCCACCCGTAGCACGTGCTCCAGCAGGTATATCTCACTGGTCACCATAACAACACCCACCCGTAGCACGCGCTCCAGCAGGTATATCTCACTGGTCACCATAACAACACCGACCCGTAGCACGCGCTCCAGCAGGTATATCTCACTGGTCACCATAACAACACCGACCCGTAGCACGCGCTCCAGCAGGTATATCTCACTGGTCATCCCTAAAGCCAACACATCCTTTAGCTGCCTTTCCTTCCAGTTCTCTGCTGCCAATGACTGGAACGAATTGCAAAAATCGCTGAAGTTGGAGACTTATATTTCCCTCACTAACTTTAAACATCAGCTATCTGAGCAGCTAACCGATCGCTGCAGCTGTACATAGCCCATCTGTAAATAGCCCATCCAATCTACCTACCTCATCCCCATATTGTTTTATTTACCTTTCTGCCCTTTTGCACACCAGTATTTCTACTTGCACATCATCATCTGCTCATTTATCACTCCAGTGTTAATCTGCTAAATTGTAATTACTTCCCTACTATGGTCTATTTATTGCCTTATCTCCTTACGCCATTTGCACACACTGTATATAGTCTTTTTCTATTGTGTTATTGACTGTACGCTTTTTTATTCCATGTGTAACTCCGTGTTGTTGTTTGTGTCGCACTGCTTTGCTTTATCTTGGCCAGGTCGCAGTTGTAAATGAGAACTTGTTCTCAACTAGCCTACTTGGTTAAATAAAGGTGAAATAAAATAAAAAACCATCATCAATGAATCGACTAATAAACATTACTTAGCAACGCGATTGTTTTCTTCTTCTCCCGGACAATTGTTGCCAATTTTATTTATCGGCCATTCTAACTGTATTATTTTGTGGCCAAAAGCCGGCTATTACCGACTAACGGAAAACCCTGGTGTGTGTTAGCGTGTGTGTGTGTGTGTTAGCGTGTGCGTTTCCAACCTGGTCTGTGTAGTCCTGGGGGAAGCTCCACTGCACGGTAGGATCTGGAGGTAATTGACAGACAGCATTAATCAGCGGTGAGAAACACAGCCTTCGCAGCGCTGCCTCAGAACACATACATATTAATGAGAGGGGTGGGGGCAAGGGTGGTTGCCGCCAGTCAGCACACACACACACACACATTCGGATAGTAATACACACACACGCTGTTAGCGAACACTGTGGAGAGACGGAGGATGTGGGTCTCCAATATGCTAATGTGTCTCCTCCATGTAGATATGATGTGATATTATACCCCACATCATCCCTGCTTGGGCGTGTGGAAATCAGACCTGCACGTACAGTAATTTACAACAAACATCCTACCCCCCCGTGTGTTTGCCGTAGATGGAGAGAGAATTGGCAGGGATGAATTATGCTGGTGCAAAGGCCTCATGGTTGTCTTGGTATTCGTTTCTAAACATTAAGTAACACTGCCATGCATTATAAGACACGTGAACATCTAGAATCCACAGCAAGTGGAGTGGAGGGATTTTTGTTATTCCGCTTGTGTAATAATAACAAAAATCATTCCATCATCTCCATTACTAGCAATTACCAAGTAATCCTATGCAACAATATGTCAGTACTATCTTGCAGATGTGGTAATTAGGCCTACAGTGTTACCACAGAGTGGCCTAGACCAAGCAACAATATGACAGAGATCATGGCAATGGAATAGCTCCAAAAGTGTCAAACCCACCCCACAGTTAGCCAGCTCAAGCTCTTCGAAAAGGACTGAAAAGAAAACAAATAATATTTTTACCACCAGGTCCACGTTCAGTAGCCAAACGTTGTAGATACAAATGAATAGAGCCAATGTGAGTCCTTGTTCTACATGTCAGAGAGGCCTGTTTGGGCTACATGGCATATTTCTCTGAAACGTTTCAAAACGTCCTGCTGAACGCTCCCCCAGGTCTATCGTAAAGTCTACATGAGGAAGAGTTCACGGCCGTAGTGTCACTATCAAAGAGGCTTCTGGTAAACACTGTTTCCACGGTGATAGAGTTCCGAAGTCCAGACCACAACTCCAGAAATAGCCTTAATCTGGGTCCGGGAAACTGGGCCAATGGGCTAAGAAAATGTTATTTTATATTTAGAATTTCAACAGCCGGCATGTTGTCACCAAGTTTCATTCTGGAAGACTAAATTATAATCTCCCTCTCACAAGGACACAGACAAACATCATAAACAGACCACATTTCTCACCCGTGAAGAGAAAAGGGCAAAAGGAGCAAACAGACAGAATCAAAGTTGCCTTCTATAATCCTGTTGGATGTTTTCACAGGCCTCCTCTAAAAAGACCCTGACAAAGACACTCTCGGCTCCCCTCGGGGACGCCATCCCAAAATACACCCCCCATCCCTCCACCCTCTCAGCCTGCCACCACAAATACATAAACACCTTCATCCCATATACATGCACCCCTCCACCCCCTCTTGCTGAGCCACCAGGGCAATGTTATGCTGTTCTTATGGATGAGAAGATGGGAACCCCTGCCAAAACATGGAGAGAGAAAGAGAGATTGAGCTATAGAAAGAGAGAGAAGGAATGAAGGGTCTCTATCATTCCACTCTCTCTCCTGACTGGAACTCTCCCCAACTCCCTTCCCTCTGTCCTCTCTCTCTTGACAGAACTCTCCTTAACTCCCTTCCCTCTGTCCTCTCTCTCCTGACAGAACTCTTTCCAACTCCCTTCCCTCTGTCCTCTCTCTCATGACTGGAATTCTCACCAACTCCCTTCCCTCTGTCCTCTCTCTCATGACTGGAATTCTCACCAACTCCCTTCCCTCTGTCCTCTCTCTCCTGACAGAACTCTTCCCAACTCCCTTCCCTCTGTCCTCTCTCTCCTGACAGAACTCTCCCCAACTCCCTTCCCTCTGTCCTCTCTCTCCTGACAGAACTCTCCCCAACTCCCTTCCCTCTGTCCTCTCTCTCCTGACAGAACTCTCCCCAACTCCCTTCCCTCTGTCCTCTCTCTCCTGACAGAACTCTCCCCAACTCCCTTCCCTCTGTCCTCTCTCTCCTGACAGAACTCTTCCCAACTCCCTTCCCTCTGTCCTCTCTCCCCTGACAGAACTCTCCCCAACTCCCTTCCCTCTGTCCTCTCTCTCCTGACAGAACTCTCCCCAACTCCCTTCCCTCTGTCCTCTCTCTCCTGACAGAACTCTCCCCAACTCCCTTCCCTCTGTCCTCTCTCTCCTGACAGAACTCTTCCCAACTCCCTTCCCTCTGTCCTCTCTCTCCTGACAGAACTCTCCCCAACTCCCTTCCCTCTGTCCTCTCTCTCCTGACAGAACTCTCCCCAACTCCCTTCCCTCTGTCCTCTCTCTCATGACTGGAATTCTCCCCAACTCCCTTCCCTCTGTCCTCTCTCTCCTGACAGAACTCTTCCCAACTCCCTTCCCTCTGTCCTCTCTCTCATGACTGGAATTCTCACCAACTCCCTTCCCTCTGTCCTCTCTCCCCTGACAGAACTCCCCAACTCCCTTCCCTCTGTCCTCTCTCTCCTGACAGAACTCTTCCCAACTCCCTTCCCTCTGTCCTCTCTCCCCTGACAGAACTCTCCCCAACTCCCTTCCCTCTGTCCTCTCTCTCATGACAGAACTCTTCCCAACTCCCTTCCCTCTGTCCCGTCTCTCATGACTGGAATTCTTTCCAACTCCCTTCCCTCTGTCCTTCTCTCCTGACAGAACTCCCCCAAACTCCCTTCCCTCTGTCCTCTCTCTCCTGACTGGAACTCCCCCAAACTCCCTTCCCTCTGTGCTCTCTCGCACGACAGAACTCTCCCCAACTCCCTTCCCTCTGTCCTCTCTCTCCTGACAGAATTATCCCCAACTCCCTTCCCTCTGTCCTCTCTCCCCTGACAGAATTCTCCCCAACTCCCTTCCCTCTGTCCTCTCTCCCCTGACAGAACTCCCCAACTCCCTTCCCTCTGTCCTCTCTCTCCTGACAGAACTCTCCCCAACTCCCTCTGTCCTCTCTCCCCTGACAGAACTCCCCAACTCCCCTCTGTCCTCTCTCCCCTGACAGAACTCCCCAACTCCCTTCCCTCTGTCCTCTCTCCCCTGACAGAACTCTCCCCAACTCCCTTCCCTCTGTCCTCTCTCCCCTGACAGAACTCCCCAACTACCTTCCCTCTGTCCTCTCTCTCCTGACAGAATTCTCCCCAACTCCCTTCCCTCTGTCCTCTCTCCCCTGACAGAACTCTCCCCAACTCCCTTCCCTCTGTCCTCTCTCTCCTGACTGGAACTCTCCCCAACTCCCCCATCACTCCTTTTGCTCTCTGCCTAAACTCCCCCACTCACCCTCACTCCCTCTCCCTTGCTCCTCACTCCACCGCACTACTTAAGGTGAAGCTTAGGGAGGTTAAGGTGAAGGCGAGGGGAGTTAAGGTAAAGATTAGGGGAGTTAAGGTAAAGATTAGGGGAGAGTTAAGGTGAAGGTTATGGAGGGTTAAGGTGAAGGTTATGGAGGGGTATGGAGGGTTAAGGAGAAGGTTATGGAGGGTTAAGGTGAAGGTTATGGAGGGTTAAGGTGAAGGTTATGGAGAGTTAAGGTGAAGGTTATGGAGAGTTAAGGTGAAGGTTATGGGGGTTAAGGTGAAGGTTATGGGGGGGGTAAGGTGAAGGTTATGGGGGTTAAGGTGAAGGTTATGGTGAAGGTTATGGGGGGAGTGAAGGTTATGGGGGTTAAGGTGAAGGTTATGGAGGTTAAGGTGAAGGTTATGGGGGGGTTATGGTGAAGGTTATGGGGGTTAAGGTGAAGGTTATGGGGGGGTTAAGGTGAAGGTGAAGGGGGGGTTAAGGTGAAGGTGAAGGGGGGGTTAAGGTGAAGGTTATGGAGGGTTAAGGTGAAGGTTATGGAGGGTTAAGGTGAAGGTTATGGAGGGTTAAGGTGAAGGTTATGGAAGTTTAGGTGAAGGTTATGGAAGTTTAGGTGAAGGTTATGGAAGTTTAGGTGAAGGTTATGGAAGTTTAGGTGAAGGTTATGGGGGGGTTAAGGTGAAGGTTATTGGGGGGTTAAGGTGAAGGTTATGGGGGATTAAGGTGAAGGTTACGGGGGATTAAGGTGAAGGTTACGGGGGATTAAGGTGAAGATTACGGGAGATTAAGGTGAAAGTTACGGGAGATTAAGGTGAAGGTTACGGGGGGTTAAAGTGAAGGTTATGGGGAATAAGGTTGAGGTTATGGGAGGTTAAGGTGAAGGTTATGGGGGGTTAAGGTGGAGGTTAAGGTGAAGATGAAGGTTATGGGGGGGGTTAAGATGAAGGTTATGGGGGGGTTAAGGTGAAGGTTATGGGGGGTTAATGTTATGGGGGGTTAAGGTGAAGGTTATGGGGCGTTAAGGTGAAAGTTATGGGGGGTTAAGGTGAAGGTTATGGGGGTTAAGGTGAAGGTAATGGGGGGTTAAGGTGAAGGTTATGGGGGGTTAAGGTGAAGGTTATGGGGGGTTAAGGTGAAGGTTATGGGGGGTTAAGGTGAAGGTTAAGGTGAAGGTTGCTGTATACATGAAAACACCAACTGTCCTGCAACATATCCATTCACACCAGTAGAAAACATCCCCACCGACTCCCACCCACCGACTCCCACCCACCGACTCCCACCCACCGACTCCCACCCACCGACTCCCACCCACCGACTCCCATCAGTGACAACATGTTGGCTTTGACAGTGACAAGGAGAAAGCAGTGAGTGACACACCTAGTCCTTCTTTCTCCTGTGGGTGAGTGTGTGTTAATTTATCGCCGTGGGCTTCAAGCATGGCTAATCTGGGACAGGCAATGTGCAGAGAGGCAACACGCGGTCAGCCCCCCCAGCAGTCCAGACAACCAGCAGCAACCTGCAGCCAGGGTCAGTGGCAAATCAATGTGTGAACGTTCCACCGACGCTGGTCTTTAAAAGTCGAAAAACGAGCGGATGGACACAATCAATGTGTGAACGTTCCACCGACGCTGGTCTTTAAAAGTCGAAATGCAGTGCTTTGATATGTGATGAGAGGGGGGCAGGGGGGCTAATAGGTAAATGATTGAGGGAGACAGTAAGGGGGGTGGGAGGTGTGTGTGTGTGTAAAGGGGAATGGGAGCAGCCCACTCCCCTTCGACACCACCTACCACCACTTCAAAGTAAATATGAAAGCAACGAGCGGATGGACACATACAGTTGAAGTCGGAAGTTTACATACACCTTAGCCAAATACATTTAAACTCAGTTGTTCACAATTCCTGATATTTAATACTAGTAACAATTCCCTGTTTTAGGTCAGTTAGGATCACCACTTTATTTTAAGAATGTGAAATGTTAGAATAATAGTAGAGAGAAGGATTTATTTCAGCTTTTATTTCTTTCATCACATTCCCAGTGGGTCAGAAGTTAACATACACTCAATTAGTATTTGGTAGCATTGCCTTTAAATTGTTTAACTTGGGTCAAACGTTCCGCGTACCCTTCCACAAGCTTCCCACAATAAGTTGGGTGAATTATGGCCCATTCCTCCTGACAGAGCTGGTGTAACCGAGTCAGGTTTGTAGGCCTCCTTGCTCGCACACGCTTTTTCAGTTCTGCCAACACATTTTCTATAGGATTGAGGTCAAGGCTTTGTGATGGCCACTCCAAAACCTTGACTTTGTCCTTAAAACCTTTCATTGCTACCCATCCTGGATCCGGGAGCATCCTCATCAAAAAAGCTGACTAGCATAGCCTAGCCTAGCGACAGGGATATCATATAATTTTCATGAAATCACAAGTCCAATACAGCAAATGAAAGATAAACATCTTGTGAATCCAGCCATCATTTCCGATTTTTTAAATGTTTTACAGCGAAAACACAATATGTATTTCTATTAGCTAACCACAATAGCAAAAGACTCAACCGCATATTTTCACAATTTTTCTACCGCATAGGTAGCTTCACAAAACTGAACAAATAGAGATATAATTAGTCACTAACCAAGAAACAACTTCATCAGATGACAGCCTTATAACATGTTATACAATAAATGAATGTTTTGTTCGAAAATGTGCATATTTTAGGTATAAATCATAGTTTTACATTGCAGCTACCATCAAAAATATCACCAAGGTACCAGAATAATTACAGAGAGCAACGTGAAATACCTAAATACTCATCATAAAACATTTATGAAAAATACATGGTGTACAGCAAATGAAAGATAAACATCTTGTGAATTTTGATTTTTTAAGTGTTTTACAGCGAAAACACAATATAGCATTATATTAGCTTAGCACAATAGCCAAACACACAAATGCATTTATTAGCAGCAAAAGGTAGCAATCGCAAAAACCAGCAAAAGATAAAATTAATCACTAACCTTGACCAACTTCATCAGATGACAGTCTTATAACATCAGGTTATACAATACACTTATGTTTTGTTCGAAAATGTGCATATTTAGAGCTGCAAATCGTGGTTATACATTGTGAATATGTAGCATCGATTCACCAAATTGTCCGGAGCTATTTTGGACACTCGCCTAATCTGACCAAAGAACTCATCATAAACTTTACTAAAAAATACATGTTGGACAGCAAATGAAAGATACACTAGTTCTTAATGCAACCGCCGTGTTAGATTTAAAAAAATAACTTTACAATAACAAACAGCTTACATTATAGCGAGACAGCGCCCGCAAAAAGGGCGGATAATAGGACTAAACATTTTCCACAGAAACACAAAATAACATCATAAATTGTTCTTACTTTTGCTGAGCTTCCATCAGAATCTTGTACAAGGAGTCGTAGGTCCAGAATAAATCGTTGTCTGGTTTTAGAATGTCCTTCTCTCCTGTCGAATTCGCTCCACAAGGCTAGCCAATGTTGATGACGTTCCCAATTTCTCTCGACGCAGAGAACGGAAAACTCCAGAAGTCCCATTAAACGTTGAATAAACTGATGAAACTCGGTTGAAAAAACCTACTTTATGATGTTTTTCTAATATGTATCAAATAAAAACAAAGCCGGAGATATTAGCCGTGTATACCGAACGCTTATCATAAGACAATAGGGAGGTGCTTCCCGCGCCTAGGTAGAGAAAGGAAATTCTGGACACGTCATTCCAAGAGCTCTTGTTTGACCTCAGATCAAGCTAGACACCCCATTCCACCTTCCACTGCCTGTTGACATCTAGTGGAAGGCGTATGCAGTGCATGCATATCCATAAATATAAGGCAATTCAATAGGCAGGCCCTGGAACAGAGCATCGTTTTCAGATTTTTCACTTCCTGTCTGGAAGTTTGCTGCAAAATGAGTTCTGTTTTACTCACAGATATAATTCAAAGAGTTTTAGAACCTTGAGAGTGTTTTCTATCCAATAGTAATAATAATATGCATATTGTACGATCTAGAATAGAGTACGAGGCAGTTTAATTTGGGCACGATTTTTTCCAAAGTGGAAACAGCGCCCCCATATTGACAAGAAGTTTTAAGCCATTTTGCCACAACTTTGGATGTATGCTTGGGGTCATTGTCCATTTGGAAGACTCATTTACGACCGAGCTTTAACTTCCTGACTGATGTCTTGAGATATTGCTTCAATATATCCACATAAATTTC
Source organism: Salvelinus fontinalis (assembly GCF_029448725.1). Lineage (NCBI taxonomy): Eukaryota > Metazoa > Chordata > Actinopteri > Salmoniformes > Salmonidae > Salvelinus > Salvelinus fontinalis. The sequence goes on along the minus strand of NC_074678.1, from coordinate 1,694,500 downwards.
CTGCTTCATGATGCCGTCTATTTTGTGAAGTGCACCAGTCCCTCCTGCAGCAAACCACCCCCACAACATGATGCTGCCACCACCGTGCTTCACGGTTGGGATGGTGTTCTTGGGCTTGCAAGCCTCCCCCTTATTCCTCCAACATTATGACCAAAAAGTTATATTTTTGTTTCATCAGACCAGAGGATATTTCTCCAAAAAGTACGATCTTTGTCCCCATGTGCAGTTGCAAACCGTAGTCTGGCTTTTGTATGGCGGTCTTGGAGCAGTGGCTTCTTCCTTGCTGAGCAGCCTTTCAGGTTATGTCGATATAGGACTTGTTTTACTGTGGATATAGATACTTTTGTACCTGTTTCCTCCAGCATCTTCACAAGGTCCTTTGCTGTTGTTCTGGGATTGATTTGCACTTTTCACACCAAAGTACGTTCATCTCTAGGAGACAGAACACGTCTCTTTCCTGAGCGGTATGACGGCTGCGTGGTCCCATGGTGTTTATACTTGCATACTATTGTTTGTACAGATGAACTTGGTACCTTCAGGCATTTGGAAATTGCTCCCAAGGATGAACCAGACTTGTGGAGGTCTACAACTTTTTTTTTCTGAGGTCTTGGCTGATTTATTTTGATTTTCCCATGATGTCAAGCAAAGAGGCACTGAGTTTGAAGGTAGGCCTTGAAATACATCCACAGGTACACCTCCAATCAGAAGCTTCTAAAGCCATGACATAATTTTCTGTAATTTTCCAAGCTGTTGAAAGGCACAGTCAACTTAGTGTATGTAAACTTCTGAACCACTGGAATTGTGATACAGTGAATCATAAGTGAAATAATCTGTCTGTTAACAATTGTTGGAAAAATTACTTGTGTCATGCACAAAGTAGATGTCCTAACCGACTTGCCAAAACTATAGTTTGTTAACAAGACATTTGTGGAGTGGTTGAAAAATGAGTTTTAATGACTCCAACCTAAGTGTATGTAAACTTCCGACTTCAACTGTAGATGTCAACTATTAAGTGGAAAACAAAAGAGTGTCAAATAGACAACATTTAGCCAATAAGAGTGTCAAATAGAAAATAATAATAACTTACAGCTGCTTTTAACATTATGTCTGAACACATCTATAGAACTAACCTGTGAAGTGCAACCCATTAGGAGCCGGACACACATTTTATATCACCACCAAATCGTCACCTTTCACCTTCTCAATAAGACTCTACGTGATGTCGGCCACGTCTCTATGTGAGGCACACAGCATCAGGTTTAAAAATAGAGTGGTGACAAACCACATCACACGGGCACTTGCGTGTGGGCGAGGGCATGCGCGCGCGCACACACACACACACACACAACACACACATACATACATACATACACACACACAGAGAGCGAGAGACCGCAGATTCTCACAGTTTTAGTACCGATTCACAAACAGTATTATTAAACGTTTAGAAATAAGCTACTTATAGGCCTAAACCTATTGTTACATGCGTTACCAATAACTCATCTCTAAATTAGTTGGCACACATTTGCTCACAGCGCAGGAAGAATGTTTCATTGTTGATTTTTGCCTAATCCCAGAAACAACTGGATAGCAGTTAGATTGAATAGGAGCCCTGCTTGTTAAGAGAGAGGCCAGATTCCATATGGAGAGCAGCAGTTCTCTTGTCAGAAGAAAAAGGTTGAACCCCGTCAGCATCCCTTCTCCTCTACACCCACAGCAAGATGAAGGGCTTTGTGACGCCTGCCTCTCCTTGTTCCTCATTTCTCCCTCTCTTTTCCTTTCCTCCCCTCTCTCTTTCTTGGCCAGGGGTTAAACTACTGCACTCTAACCTCACTCTCCCTCTCTCTCTCTTTTATCTTTAAGAGATTTATTTCACCGTATGTAGTGGTCCGGATTAGGGCCTCGGGCCTGTATGGCCTGGGGATAAAGACATTGTCTTAGCGGACGCTAAGTAACATACTGTGGAGGTAGCGACCGGCCGGGAGGAAGCTGCCGCTACTTAACATCCACAATGGCCGCCATTGTAGAGCAATGGCCGATTGGGCCGCAGGGGCCTGCTTCAGAGACCGTCTAGACTTTGAGCCACCTAGTCAAGGAACTGCAGGAGAAAATCCCATCAGCCACTGAAGTGAAAGTTAACTAAGGTAACCTGCTGTGAACCTGATGACGATGTCAAACCAACATATGGCCCCAAATGTCTATTGTTGGAACGAAGAGTTTTCTTCCTACTGAAGGAGTGAAGAGGTGAGAGGGGGTGATACAGGGGGGGGGGACTTAGGAGCCTAAAGAGGAATAACTGTGGTCTTGGCTTTACTTCTGGATCACTAGCCTTATTCTGTTCAGGAGGAGCCCTACCCCCCCGAAACTCACAATTAAAAAGGAGTAAGCAGATTAAGTAGCATCTTTCAACTGGCGCTGAATGAGAACACTCACAGACGTTTACAACGTGTTCCTCTCTCCCCTCTTTCCTCTCTCCGATCTCACACAGCCAATGGCATTACATTTCATGCTGACTTAGTAGGCAATGGGGCCAAGAAAGGAAAAACTTCTCACCGATGATATGGTCCTTAAATTTACTAGTGGTGATCGGTCACACTGTGTTAGTGGCTGGTTCGGTAAAAGTAGGGCCTTGGCCAATGTACTGTGCGTGTATCCTGAAAAAGCCTCTCTCAGCTGCACCCTTTTGGGGGAAAGCACCACAGTTGGCATTCCTACTGAAGGTGCTTTATGGTCTGTGCAGACTCTGACTATACAGGCTACATATTTACAAGTAGGGCCTGGGAATTTTCCATTATACATCTGAGTCGAGACAGAGAGACAGAGAGAGAGCGAGCGAGAGAGAAGTGCGTCTCCAGGCTAGTTGGGAAGCAACCCAATTTCACAGCTTCACGACTGAGCAGAGCAGCATATGGACGCAGGCGAGGCGAGCTCTGTGACAGGCTCCGCTCTGCGTTCGTATCACAACACTGGTGTTCCCAGTCAGCCTCCATACTGGTCCAACATTATGTCAAACACTGGCTACGCCTCAGCGAGTCAGCTAGCGCTGCCTTCCTCCACACTACGTGTTGGTGTACGGGGGCTATAAAAAGAATGCTTGCTGTCATTGATATCTCAAGTCATATGAACTGACTTCCTCTCTCTCCACAATCAAAGACTGTCTTTGACTCCTGCATTGTGATATGAATTCTAAGTTCCAAGTATCAAAACGTACAAAGGACAACATTCTAGTTCTAGAATACAGACGATGGGTTACGGATGCACCATATGGATAAAAATCTAATTGCGAATTTATTTATTTTTTTACCAAATACTGTGATTGCGATTTGACGTGCTGTACAGATCAAAATACTTGGGCGAACTGTTGGAATCATAGACATAGAAATAGAATGACTTACATTAAGACGCAAAGTGGAAAGCAACATGTCCTTGTCTGGAACAAGCGTTTGACCTAACCGAACAGCATGCAAACTTAAAGTGAATCGAACAGCAAGGAGGAGGACCTGCGTTAATTGAGTTACTATAAAAAGTAAACTACAAAAACAAATGTTACACGCCTCTGAGATGCATTTCAAAATATTGCATATGGTATGGATATCTTGCAATGTGGATATTGTACATGTTAAGAATGCAATATCAATGTGAATTAGATTTTACTGTGCAGCCCTAGGTTCCAGATTATAGGCCTAACTAGATGCTTGTAGAACATTCTAGATGAAGAGTCTGTGCTCGGTGAGCATCCCACCTCAGGTCTGGGTGAAAAAGATGCATTGGAACAGAAATACTTCAGGTAACCACACATTTCTCCCCATATGGTGCAACCATCTGCCTCAGTTTAAAAACAGTACCTGTGAAAAACTAAAATACACATACAAAGATATGACGATTAGCCTACCACAGATAACCTGCTCAGAGGGGGAGTAGGTACAAGCTGTGCCTAACCACTGAACTAGGGACAGATACAAGTCACTGCCTTACTGGTTAAGGTTGGGGCGTTTTGGGGGGAGTTGGGTAGATTAGGGGGAAAAGTCTACCTCGAGCCTTGAATTTTCTAGCCGTTTTGACAGCCCTCTATTCTCCCATCCATGGTGTGTAAAGGATGGATCTCCCTCCATGACATGTAGGGTAATCGCAGCCTAGAGTACTGTACATATGGCTGCTGATGATGACAGAGTAAAGCTTTGCCTTTGGCGTCTACACGACGGTGCCGTCATACTGTAGCAGGGATCTGACGTTCACACGAGAAGCATGTCAGACAGCTATCAATCTCTAGCGGAAAGACGCCACCGCCGCCGCTGCTGTAAGGGTTGAATGCAGGCACTAGGCAACATGATACTGTTGCTATGGAGAGGAGATGGACAAACTTGCAGTGTTTCTCTTTCTAATACCTTCTCTAGTAGAGAGATGGACTTCACTACTTAGCTTCAGTTGCACCACACCTCACTATTTTTTCAGTTCAAGTGAAAATGTTTCTCAGCTCTGGTTGATATTGTAGGCTTCTTCCTGGAAAACACTAAACCTGGAAGTATTTTGCATGTTTTTTTTGTCATTAAAAGTGTTCTTGTATCTGATTTCACTGAGGCTAGTCAGACTACACTGAGCAGCACACACTCATTCTTTAGTTATCCTGCCTCAGTCAGCATCAACAACATAGATTCAAGTAAACAAAATGAGTAAGAGATGACTTGGTCCTACCACGACACAAGGACCTGAGGGAGAATTGACTTGGTCCTACCACGACACAAGGACCCGAGGGAGAATTGACTTGGTCCTACCACGACACAAGGACCCGAGGGAGAATTGACTTGGTCCTACCACGACACAAGGACCCGAGGGAGAATTGACTTGGTCCTACCACGACACAAGGACCCGAGGGAGAATTGACTTGGTCCTACCACGACACAAGGACCCGAGGGAGAATTGACTTGGTCCTACCACGACACAAGGACCCGAGGGAGAATTGACTTGGTCCTACCACGACACAAGGACCCGAGGGAGAATTGACTTGGTCCTACCACGACACAAGGACCCGAGGGAGAATTGACTTGGTCCTACCACGACACAAGGACCCGAGGGAGAATTGACTTGGTCCTACCACGACACAAGGACCCGAGGGAGAATTGACTTGGTCCTACCACGACACAAGGACCCGAGGGAGAATTGACTTGGTCCTACCACGACACAAGGACCCGAGGGAGAATTGACTTGGTCCTACCACGACACAAGGACCCGAGGGAGAATTGACTTGGTCCTACCACGACACAAGGACCCGAGGGAGAATTGACTTGGTCCTACCACGACACAAGGACCCGAGGGAGAATTGACTTGGTCCTACCACGACGCAAGGACCCGAGGGAGAATTGACTTGGTCCTACCACGACGCAAGGACCCGAGGGAGAATTGACTTGGTCCTACCACGACGCAAGGACCCGAGGGAGAATTGACTTGGTCCTACCACGACGCAAGGACCCGAGGGAGAATTGACTTGGTCCTACCACGACACAAGGACCCGAGGGAGAATTGACTTGGTCCTACCACGACACAAGGACCTGAGGGAGAGATGACTTGGTCCTACCACGACACAAGGACCCGAGGGAGAATTGACTTGGTCCTACCACGACACAAGGACCCGAGGGAGAATTGACTTGGTCCTACCACGACACAAGGACCCGAGGGAGAATTGACTTGGTCCTACCACGACACAAGGACCTGAGGGAGAGATGACTTGGTCCTACCACGACACAAGGACCTGAGGGAGAGATGACTTGGTCCTACCACGACACAAGGACCTGAGGGAGAATTGACTTGGTCCTACCACGACACAAGGACCTGAGGGAGAATTGACTTGGTCCTACCACGACACAAGGACCTGAGGGAGAATTGACTTGGTCCTACCATGACACAAGGACCTGAGGAAGAGATGACTTGGTCCTACCACGACACAAGGACCTGAGGGAGAGATGACTTGGTCCTACCACGACACAAGGACCTGAGGGAGAATTGACTTGGTCCTACCACGACACAAGGACCCGAGGGAGAATTGACTTGGTCCTACCACGACACAAGGACCCGAGGGAGAATTGACTTGGTCCTACCACGACACAAGGACCTGAGGGAGAGATTACTTGGTCCTACCACGACACAAGGACCTGAGGGAGAATTGACTTGGTCCTACCCCGACACAAGGACCTGAGGGAGAGATGACTTGGCCAAGGTTGAATGCAGCCAACCAGTGTATTCACTAGCCTATTTCACAACACCTCAGCTCTAAATCAGTTAGCCTCGTCGCGTTGCGGTCATCACAGCAGTCTTCTCTACTAGCCAGTAACTGAGAAACTACATAACAGTTTTCTTCCCTTACCTTGAAAACTAGATCAATGTCTTGAGGGATTATGACAATGAAGGAAGAGGAAAATGGGGAGGTGGATCTGACCACACACTAGCGTAAACAATGACTACATTGCATATATGCTAATTCCCTATGATACTCAGAGAAACAGAACACCCCTGGACCAATCAGTTGAGAGAATGACGCAACATGTGTGATCACAAATTAGTCACATGATGCGTGATGACAAATAGCACGGCTCGTCCCTCACAATGACAACCGTTGGCTGTGACCTACATGCTGTGGTGAAAAATGGGCTGCATCCCAAATAAGGGGCGATAGACCCCATCTAAACGACAGCATATTCCCAGTAAACATATGTACCCAGGACGTCTGTGTAAACGTGAGGGTTGCTGGCTGGCAGAGGAACAGTACAGTCCCCAGAGGAGATACTGTATGGAGTGGTTAAATAGATGCCAGACAGGAAAGGCTATTTTCACATGGCATGGTTTTGATTCAATATTTATGATGGGGCACTTGATTATTTCTAATATAATATATACTCGGGGAACCGGTTCGGGGAACAAACAGAACACCAGAAAATAATATTTTTTAGAGGAACAGAATTAGAACCGAGAATGAAAGTGATCTATACTGTTCCGTAACAGAACCAAAACACTCACTGTCACTCAGAAACGTATTCCAGTGTCTGCCCACCTGCTGTCTGCCTGCCTGTCTGCCCGCCTGCCCGCCTGCCCGCCTGCCCGCCTGCCGTCTGCCCGCCTGCCCGCCTGCCCGCCTGCCCGCCCGCCTGCTGTCTGCCTGCCCGCCTGCCTGCCCGCCTGCTGTCTGCCTGCCTGCCCGCCTGCTGTCTGCCTGCCTGCCCGCCGTCTGCCTGCCTGCCCGCCTGCTGTCTGCCTGCCTGCCCGCCTGCTGTCTGCCTGCTGAAAATTTGCTACTTTGCTACTGTGTGTGTAGGCTACCTGCCCCTCCTCCGCCCTCTGAAGCATAGTCCTACTGACGTTGCAAACGTGCTTCAGATATTAGGGAGAGATTTCTTATTCGAGAAGAATGGATGAACTTTTTCAATGCTAGTTAAGGATACTATAGTTATCACGTTTCACATTGGACTTATTAACTACAAAAGGGTATTTTTTATTTTGGTGCCGCTATGCACACACAAGCTTGTTAGCCAGCTAGCTAGGAAAGATTTGAATGGAGAAAACTGACCTGAGAGCAGCACCCCCTTTCTTTCGATCCCATCAATATCAACACATGCCTCAACGGCACACTCACCGACCGTTCTCGCTGCGTGGTTGTTTTGGGAAACGCATGTTACATCTTCGGCAGTTGTAGGAAAGACGCATCGTTAAATACACTCGTAAGCCTAAATTCCATCACTATGGGGAAACAGGGTCCTGCTCTATCCACACTGATTAGTGAAAACATTTCAGAGGTTTAAAAAAAGAACAGAAATGAACGATATAAAACAGAACGAAAAAATAATGATTCTTTTCAGAATTATACAATTGGAAAATCATTTTGGTTCCAAACCCCTGAAAATAATAATGCCACTTAACAGACGCTTATTAAATTTGTTATTTTTTTGGGGGGGGGGTGGGGGGGGGGGGGGGGGGGGGGCGAAAAACAGCTTCTATCTTAAGGCCATGATAAACAGCCATCACTAGCCGGCTACAACCCGTTTATTCAACCCTGCACCTTAGAGGCTGCTGCCCTATAAACATAGAATCACTGGCAACTTTAATAAGGGAACACTAGTGACTTTAATAATGTTTAAATAATGTTTATATACTGCTTTACTCATCTCATATGTATATACTGTATTCTATTCTACTGGATTTTAGTCAATGCCACTCCGACATTGCTCAATCTAATATTTATATATTTCTTAATTACATTATTTTAATATTTGATGTGTGTGTATCGTAGTGAATAATTGTTAGATACTACTGCACTGTTGGAGCTACAGTAGGAACACAAGCTTTTCGTTACACCCGCAATAACATCTGCTAAATATGTGTATGTGAACAATGACATTTGATTTGTCCCATGCGTGCCTATATTTTACATATTGGTGACCCCGGGAATGGAAGCCACTATCCTGCTGTTGCCAAAGAGCTACCAACTGAACCATACAGACCCACAATACATGACCAGAGTTTCTTAGACACTAATAACGCAAATGAACAAGAGGAGAAAGATTCTTGGCTGCGTTTACACAGGCACCCCAATTCAGATTTTAAAGAAATTCTTCCCACTTATTGGTCTTTTGACCAATCAGATCCACTCTGAAAAATATCTGATGTGAAAAGATCTGATGTGATTGGTCAAAAGAGCAATTAGTGGGAAAAAAAGTGGGTAAGTGTTATCTAACATGCTAAGTAGTTGCAAAGCTGTTAATTAGCTAAAATGCTAAAGTTGTCCGTGATGACATTTGAACGCACAACCTTCGGGTTGCAAGACGTTCGCGTTATACGCCCACCCAACTACCCTACTTTTGTTTTGCCTTAAGTAACCTTCTGTTTTATGTAACCATACCAAACGTAACATACTCATACTAATTTGAGTGTCCCGGATATACGTTTACTTTGTTACGTCTAGTCTATGAGACCAGGCTGGCACAGACTTCGGCTTCGCCGAGCCGAGTTCTGCTAGGAGCGAGCCCAACCTAGTATGCTGCAGCCTTTAGGCTGTTTCAAGTTGCTGAAGAAGTTTCAATATGACAAGTAGTAGTCATATGTCGACAACCCCTAACAGCAGACTCAGCACAAAACCCTGTCAGTCAACTGAATTTTTTTTTTTGTGATATAGAGAAAGAACAATATTCTCCAACACTACATTTAAAAAATGTAATTCTGTTCATTAGTAAAGTAGACCACATCAGTACTACCTTCAGTACTCCCTTCATAACAGCCAACCAGTCATTGTTCTTTAGACAGGAAGGATTATAGGTGGAGGAAACCCTGGTTTAAAAACAGCCATCTGCTGCTGACCAGTTACACATACTTCCTGGTTATCGATTCTCCACCAACACAACCCAACATGTCAACAAAGAGCTTTTCAAATTATTGCATATTCAACTGGTCTTGTACCAGCAACGTAATGAAATAAAGCAGCGTAATGGAAATGCATTGGAGTTGTGGTAATTAGCCTAGGCTTAATAAAGGAACCCCTTTTATTTCAATTCCATTTTCACTACAAGAAAACGTAGACTTCCCCTAACCTCCAAATTCATGTGTTAGTTGGTTTTAAGGTGAGAAATGATCTGAACATCCTCACTGGGCTGATTGACAGGATAAAATGAGGATGAGAGAGAGAGAGGGATGAGGCAATGGGACTCGTGTGAATCTCCATCCATCAAAATCATCATATTAATTATTGATCAGGTCCCTACGCATCCCTCTTTCAGAAAAGGGATGAAGAACCACTATTTATAGCTGCAGAGCACCCTGCCTAGAAGTCTTTCCATGTTCTCCCAGACTGGCACCATTACTGCATTCAAATGAGCCTTCTGCATCTTTATCTCCCAGCCAGCCAGACACACACAGACACACACAGACACACACGATTTCCAGTAATGCATCAGTGGGAGGTAAAAACACAGCCAACGACTACCACAGTATGCCACCTCTCAGGATGACATACCACTGCCATCAGCAAATCCCTGTTCATCTCTTCTCCCTACCACTCTCTGTCACTAGCCCTACCACTCTCTGTCACTAGCCCTACCACTGTGTCCCTCTCTTAGGGAAGGGCAGAGCAGGCTAGTCCACTGCTGTCCTGAGGGAGGTGGACGAGGGTCATACCACCTGAACGTCCCAGTGACCTCTCTATCTACCCCTGTAGGGACTGTCTGTCCCCTTCACTACAATTCATCTTCAGAGAGAGAGAGCAAGAGAGAGTAAGCAGCAGGAGGGGGACAACAAGAGAGGAAACCCCAGAGACACACAGAGAAAACAGAGGATAACCAGAGACTAGTTTCTCTTCAGTTGCCAGACACATAGCTCCGAGATCGGAAAGACAGACAGCTGCAGGGTTGCCAAGCAGCCAGGGGCCTATCCCTCGGTGCCCAGTAATGTCCACCTGCGGTCTGCCTCTCTACAGTACAACAGAGCAGGACCCAGAGACCCGCAGGACCCAGAGACCCGCAGGACCCAGAGACCAGCAGGACCCAGAGACCAGCAGGTCCCAGAGACCAGCAGGACCCAGAGACCAGCAGGACCCTGAACAACTGAACAACACAGACAAAGAGCAAGGCAAACAGAATGAGATGCAGACGACTGCTAAGAGTTTGACAATCAGTGATAACATAACGTGCAGTCATACAGGGTGTAGAAGGGGACTTCTCATGAGGTCATTACATTTCATAGCAGGGAAGTTATGAAGTTCTGATCAGACTCCATCAGTTTAACAAGAAAAAAACACAAGCTAGATTATATTTTGCCCTCTACATGGAAGAAAATTTAACAGAAAGGAGAGTGTGAGAACAAGAGAGTCAGAAAGAAAGAACAAGAGAGAGAAAGACACGGGTGTGAGATCCAGGAGTTCTCCAGGAGTGTGTGTGTGTGTGTGTGTGTGTGTGTGTGTGTGTGTGTGTGTGTGTGTGTGTGTGTGTGTGTGTGTGTGTGTGTGTGTGTGTGTGTGTGTGTGTGTGTGTGTGTGTGTGTGTGTGTGTGTGTGTGTGTGTGTGTGTGTGTGTGTGTGTGTGTGTGTGTGAGAGAGAGAGAGAGAGAGAGAGAAAAGTGTGGCCTCTTTAATAACCAATCAACACCCTCCTTGTTACCGTGGCATCTGCTGCTCCTCCAATGGCCTCCTGCCTGGGTGTGAGCCCGCCGCAACCTCACCAAGCGGCCAACAGCCAATCAAAACGCAGAACAACCACGCGGGAGGTCAAGGACCAAAAGTGTCATTTTTGCAGAATGTCACCGTTCAACCTTTTCTAAAAGTTCTACCATGCGGGCGTTTTGCAGGGTGAATACGCCGGAAGAGCGGAGGTGGGAAGAGCGGAGGTGGGAAGAGTGGAGAGGAGGGCGGAGAAAAGAGAAAGATGCATATTATCTGTGGAGAGTAATAATATCACAGCAGTGTTTGAGGGTGTGATACAGGAGGAGGGAGGAAGGGAGCAGGGAGGAGGAGGGGGAGGGAGGAGGACAGGGAGAAGGGAGGCAGCAGGGAGATGGGGGAGGGTGGAGGGAGCAGAGGGAGGGAGGAGGGGAGCAGGGAGGAAGGGAGCAGGGAGAAGGGAGGCAGCAGGGAGATGGGGGAGGGTGGAGGGAGCAGAGGGAGGGAGGAGGGGAGCAGGGAGGAAGGGAGCAGGGAGAAGGGAGGCAGCAGGGAGAGGGGGGAGGGTGGAGGGAGCAGAGGGAGGCCGGAGGGAAGCATTGAGCAGGGAGGAGGGGGAAAAGGGAGGAAGGAAAAGGAGAAGGGAGGCAGGGAGGAGTAGGGCAGGAGGCAGGGAGGTGGGAGAAAGGGAGGCAGGGAGGAGAGAGGCAGGTAGGCAGGGAAGAGGGAGGCAGGGAAGAGGGAGGAGACAGCCAGGAAGGAAGGGAGCTACGCAGCCAGCTAACTAGCTGACAGGAGGTGACCTTCTGAGACCTCGGGGTCACGCTAAGAGAATGTTCTGTGGAATAAGAACAAAAGCTGTGATTCATAATTGGTGCATGGTACGAGTGAAGTTAGGAGGGCATCTGAATCAAACGCCACACTGTTATTACGGCTGTCTGGTTCCTCAGCTCAAGTCAATGGAGGATAGAAAGAGCGCATCAACATCGATCCAGCCACCAATCTAATCACCTCAAGTAGCGCAATTCAGTGTTAACTTCAGTATTACCAGTGAAGGACCATCTGAGGCACATGCATTTTGGTCAATAATTCATTGGAACAAGACACATTACTTGATGGGACACGACTGTTTCAGTTCCACCGCCTCACACAGGAACCAACAATCCATAAATGGAATCCATGACTGATAAAGCCATTGACTGGTGTTGTGTTTCTGTCACAAAAGCAAATCGTTCAGCTAATTGCAGCATGAGTGCAGTTGCAAAATTAATATGCTGATCTACTAACTTTATAGCTTTGTTAGCGGTAGCGAGCGGCTGGAGCGAGCGGCAAGGACAGGTAGCATCTGTCCCCACCTACTGCCGTTAGTTGGCACCGCTCCGCTAGCAACATCTGCTAGCTTTGGCTGGGCCCTGGAAAACGCATCAATATGGCTTCATGTAGCAGAGCGCTAGCTAGCATGCCAGTCACGCTCTCTGGGAGCCGACGGTAGCTAGCTCAGCTCACTGCCTGCCTGCTTGGCCATGGGCGTCCACGGTGCTCTGAGCCAAGAGAACTGAGCAGGGCAGAGAGGGTAGCTCTCTGTAGGCCTGCTGGGGAAAGCAAAGGAATCATCAACTACGTCATAGAAAGAATTTGGCCAGGTTTGGCTAACTTCTATAGCTAAGGCTTGACCCAAAATCTCTGCTTCAATCTGAGCATAAAGTTATTCTGCCCAAAATGACAAATTCAAATTCTCTTGCATGCAAAAGTTGCCCACCTTTTAATTTACCTGAATGTTGAGGCCTGATGATAACTCTATGGAATCACAAACAACATTTGTGTCTCCACAGTTGTAATCATTATAAAGAATGGGTTACTGAATCCTTGTAAATAATTGCCTAAGCTAATGTCTCTAGGCTAGTCCATGAACAATCAACAGGATGTCACTATCCTAAAAGCTGTTGATGACATGCTCAGACACATTTCAGTGTCATGCTCATTGTTCAATTCAATCTCTATGGGACAAAACCTTTTTAGAGGATATCACATTCATTCTTACAAAGTTTACATTCATTTTACATTAATTCTTGCATTGTAAGAGTGAAACCACTCAACACTGTGGCATTGCTCCCCTAAATGTATATAACATTACATTGTATAATGCCTAAATGTATATAACATTACATTGTATAATGCCTAAATGTATATAACATTACATTGTATAATGCCTAAATGTATATAACATTACATTGTATAATGCCTAAATGTATATAACATTACATTGTATAATGCCTAAATGTATATAACATTACATATTGTAGGCTACTCCGGGTCCATATTGTAGGCTACTCCGGGTCCATATTGTAGGCTACTCCGGGTCCATATTGTAGGCTACTCCGGGTCCATATTGTAGGCTACTCCGGGTCCATATTGTAGGCTACTCCGGGTCCATATTGTAGGCTACTCCGGGTCCATATTGTAGGCTACTCCGGGTCCATATTGTAGGCTACTCCGGGTCCATATTGTAGGCTACTCCGGGTCCATATTGTAGGCTACTCCGGGTCCATATTGTAGGCTACTCCGGGTCCATATTGTAGGCTACTCCGGGTCCATATTGTAGGCTACTCCGGGTCCATATTGTAGGCTACTCCGGGTCCATATTGTAGGCTACTCCGGGTCCATATTGTAGGCTACTCCGGGTCCATATTGTAGGCTACTCCGGGTCCGTATTGTAGGCTACTCCGGGTCCATATTGTAGGCTACTCCGGGTCCATATTGTAGGCTACTCCGGGTCCATATTGTAGGCTACTCCGGGTCCATATTGTAGGCTACTCCGGGTCCATATTGTAGGCTACTCCGGGTCCATATTGTAGGCTACTCCGGGTACCGATTGTAGGCATTTCGTCAGCCGGTGATTGTCAAGCGAATAACTGTCGGTCTCATCATAATTGACTGTTAATTAACATAAACACATTTAGCATCTCCTGGCTTCCACACACAGCCTACAAGCCACTGATGCAGACCTTTAGCCTACACCTTCACAATACATCCATTATTTATTTTAGACGGGTCTAAAGAAACATGATATGAAGAAAATGTAGTCTATTTCAGAAGAACAGAACAGCATACTCTGAGTTGTCCTTATGTTAGTTAGGTCCTGATCCGGCTATGACAAATGGCTGTGGGCTACACTAGTTCATTTTGCAGACAAGATTTGCGTAGAATTCTGTGGCATTATTTTAGAGTATGAAGAACACAATTGAACAAAGCTGAATTAAACAGAAATTATATTTTCTCCAAACGATTTGAGGGAGTGCGCACATGTGGCAATTCTGTGTTGAGCGGTTGGTTAACAATGAAATGTATACTCCTATATGCTTAATTTAGAGTTATTAATGTAACTTTAGTTGTTCGACAAACTTTGGGCTATATGTTTAGATTTTTTATTACATTGTAAAGCTGCATGATGCGACTCTAATGATGATTTGAAAATAGTCACGTGAAAGGCATGAGCTCTGCTTTGTTTACTTGCGCAGGCTGTGCACACTTCATCAGTGTCCGTTGTGGCCGTTGTGCCCTTGGCCTGGAGTGCTGCGTTGTGTCTTTCTCCCTGAGTGCTGCACGCTCCTAAGCACCTCTCAATCACATGTCTCTTCATCACGTGATCGTGTCTTTCTCACAGGCTACAAGTGAAGACCGACACATCGGGGACTCAACTGCACGCGTCCTTATCCAATTCTGAGGTGCATACTGAGGTGAAGATATTGGAAGAACTGTCCACATTTACTTTTCATCAGCCAACAAATCAAATCAAATTTTATTTTGACAGGTGTCAAATATAACAGGTGTAGCCCTTACAGTGAAATGCTTACTTACAAGCCCTTAACCAACAACGCTTTAAGAAGTTAAGAAAAATGTGTTAATAAGTCATTAGTAAAAAATAGAACAAAAAGTAACAAATAATTAAAGAGCAGCAGTAAAATAACAAGCGAGGTTATATACAGCGGGTATCGGTCCAGAGTCAATGTGCAGGGGCACCGGGTAGTTGAGGTCATTGAGGTAATATGTACATTTACATTTACATTTAAGTCATTTAGCAGACGCTCTTATCCAGAGCGACTTACAAATTGGTGCATTCACCTTATGATATCCAGTGGAACAACCACTTTACAATAGTGCATCTAACTCTTTTAAGGGGGGGGGGGGGGTTAGAAGTGGTAGACATTTAGGTAGAGTTAAAGTGACTATGTATAGATAATAACAGAGAGTAGCAGCAGCATAAAAGAGGGGTCTGGGTAGCCCTTTGAAAAGCTGATGAGTAGGCCTAACAAACAGCAAAATAATTAGCCTATGTCATTTCTACTGTTCACCATAGTACAAATGTTGACCTATTATATTCTGCAGGAGAAATAAATATTCCAAACATAGGTCTGGGACAGTTGTGGGATGCGATAGATCCCAAATTAATACAACCACTAGCATCAAACAAATGTTTTTACGCAATGTGGCTGATGCAACAGATCAGAACGTTGAGCTTAAAAATGTTGATAAACTATGAGGCTATTTCTTCACATTATAAGTGCAGCAATACGCACACAGCAGCAGGATATAAGCTGAATGTTCCATTAGCGGGAAAAGTGACCGCAAATGCAATTATGCATGTAATGCTTTTATTATAAAAGGTCCATATTTATGGTGAAAATTATTTTCCCCAAACTTCCCTGAAACTCATGCGCTGCTTATGTATGCCAGTTAGGCTCTACACCCCATGTAAAGCAGATTAATTCGCTTAATTTTAAGATGTTATTTGGCCACTTGAGGTGTGATACTAACCTTATCAAAACAGATAGGCCTATGGGCTAAGCTACATGAGGTGTGTGACCATGATTTAAAAAAGTGGTGAGAAAAAAAAAAAGCCATTGTTTCTTAGGCTGGGCATCATTCACAAGTGATAGGCTATTATCGTCACCCATCAGACTATTCTATATTTAATCTTGTCTTTATGTACACTAAATAACATGTGAAATTTGTTTTGATTTAAAATAGACCATTATCATGCACCTGTCTCGAATAAAAATACATATCATCTATGCACTTAAATAGCAAACGGAGGACGCTTTTCCCCGTGGTTCATTTTCATGCCAGCCAGGTAGGCTATACTCCTGTTGTAAATATAAGGTATGTGCTAAATATTCGGAAATTTGGGAAATAAATAAAGTAGGCCTAAACTATAGAAAGCTGATGGAATCCTTCTCTTTTTTAAGAAAGAGGACAATTGTGTTTTCGCGCAACTACATAGCCTATAGAAATGTTGAGCAACATTAGCTCTCATGAAGTGTTTGATTTGATTTTCTATTGTATTTGCATTAATGTCAGAGTGGTTAGAGGGACAATAGAGCCCTGAGTACCAGGTCATTAGGACCTGATGGACGGACAATAGAGCCCTGAGTACCAGGCTATTAGGACCTGATGGAGGGACAATAGAGCCCTGAGTACCAGACCATTAGGACCTGATGGAGGGACAATAGAGCCCTGAGTACCAGACCATTAGGACCTGATGGAAGGACAATAGAGCCCTGAGTACCAGACCATTAGGACCTGATGGAGGGAAAATAGAGCCCTGAGTACCAGACCATTAGGACCTGATGGAAGGACAATAGAGCCCTGAGTACCAGACCATTAGGACCTGATGGAGGGACAATAGAGCCCTGAGTACCAGACCATTAGGACCTGATGGAGGGACAATAGAGCCCTGAGTACCATGCCATGAGCAAGTTTGGTAGGCTACTAATGACCATCAGCAGCATCAGATCTTGGAGAAGCCTAATTACCGTGACTGAATAGTTACGTGGAATTTAACTGTCTTCATGACTCGTGACCACCGGCGGTAATAACCCTACTCGTGTTTAGACTAGACCAACGTCAACATACACCGTGTGTTTAGTGATGGTTAGGCTATAGCCTCATCAACACTTGAACCCCCCCCCCCCCCACCACCACCACACACACCCACCCTTTTGGCCAAAATGTCAGCTCAATCAATGTGAAACCTGCATCAGATCAAACCCACTGTTCTGAAGTTGGCCGTCTCCCACTCTAGCCTAGTGACGCTACTATAAATGGAAGGTGTTAAGGGATGGCGTTGACACATGAGCCTACAACAGAGAACAGACACAGTTGTAGGAAGGTGTGAAATATCTAGTCTGCTTAAAAACAGGCTGGTAACCACTGTGATGACATACTGTATCTGACTTCAAAGACTACTTCAGTCCAATCGTTCTCCTCTCCCTGCCATAGAAAGAGGCCAAGGCAGGGAGTTCCCCTGTGTTAACATACATGCAGAGTAGGCAATGGTAGGCAGCAGTGCATTTAGTAGCCTACTCTGTCAGGATGTGGTGAGGGTAACCGATGTTGAGAGAAAAATGGTACACACCTCAGCCTACCTATAGACAGCCTCCTGTCAATCTTTAAGGGTAAGGCTATTATATAGGCCAGATGCACTCACTGAGCCGGTCTCTCAACTAGGGCGCTCTCTAAACACCAGCCATTTGAGAGCGCAAATTTTTTTTCTCTCGAATTATAAATGTTTGTTTGTTTTTCATCAAGATATTGAAGATAAACTTAATTTCTGTTCAATCTATATTCCATATTCTAATTCGCTAGTGTCACACCACTTCATTCCCTAATGTTTATTGTAACATTGTAGAGACATTTTGGTTTCATTTTTGTACAATACATTGTTGCATTTCATTTACCATTTCCTTCCCTCTGAGTGGGCGAGATGTTCATTTTACTCACAAGATAATTTTATTTCCCACAAAAGTGTTTGTTTGCCGTTTTGTCCTTGGAGCTCCTCGGTGTCAAATGGTTGTTACCTCTTCAAGTTATGAGCGCATGGGCATTCCACTAGTTCATACATGGCCTTCCTGTCAGGACGCCAATAACCTACTACAATAAATGAGTTGACTTTGAATTAATGAACGGGTCCTTTCTGAGCGGGTTCTGATTATGACTACTATTATACAATGTAATTAAAGATTTAGGAATATGCCTTTTTACATTGAATACCAGTTATGTGGTTTAATTGTCATTTTGACAGTGGTACGTCCCAGGGAGGGGATATTTAATTGTCATTTTGACAGTGGTACGTCCCATGGAGGGGATATTTAATTATAATTTTGACAGTGGTACGTCCCAGGGAGGGGATATTTAATTGTCATTTTGACAGTGGTACGTCCCAGGGAGGGGATATTTAATTGTCATTTTGACAGTGGTACGTCCCAGGGAGGGGATATTTAATTGTCATTTTGACAGTGGTACGTCCCAGGGAGGGGATATTTAATTGTCATTTTGACAGTGGTACGTCCCAGGGAGGGGATATTTAATTGTCATTTTGACAGTGGTACGTCCCAGGGAGGGGATATTTAATTGTCATTTTGACAGTGGTACGTCCCAGGGAGGGGATATTTAATTGTCATTTTGACAGTGGTACGTCCCAGGGAGGGGATATTTAATTGTCATTTTGACAGTGGTACGTCCCAGGGAGGGGATATTTAATTGTCATTTTGACAGTGGTACGTCCCAGGGAGGGGATATTTAATTGTCATTTTGACAGTGGTACGTCCCAGGGAGGGGATAAAAGAATATAGGCCTTAAAAAAGTTCCAACGCAACCATTTTTATCTCAATATCAAATCATTTCTGGGTAACAATTAAGTACCTTAGTGAAAACTGAAAACTAGCTGTTATGGTCAGAGAGATTTGGAACTCTTTCTTGTCTATTAACTAATTTACCACCTGGTGATGTCACCAAGCAGGCCAAAACGCCATCTTACCTTTGCCTGAAATTTCATCCTGGTTGTCTTTTCAAACAGCTTTTACACAAAAAGGGCATGATCATAATTGTCACAATTTCACAGTATTATTCCATCCTCATAGTGTGAAAAAACGTATAAAAACACAGGAAAAAGCACATTTGACTACACCAGGACTTTAAGCGCCTGTTTCATGTTTCTTTGGCAGTTTGATCTTGATAATTTTGAGGGTAGGCTGAAACGAGGGTGCAACAAGAGTCTTGATGTTAATACAGAGGTTTGCTACATCCTGAACCGTCCCTGTATCCTACATCCTGAACCGTCCCTGTATCCTACACCCTGAACCGTCCCTGTATCCTACACCCTGAACCGTCCCTGTATCCTACACCCTGAACCGTCCCTGTATCCTACACCCTGAACCGTCCCTGTATCCTACACCCTGAACCGTCCCTGTATCCTACACCCTGAACCGTCCCTGTATCCTACACCCTGAACCTTCCCTGTATCCTACACCCTGAACCTTCCCTGTATCCTACACCCTGAACCTTCCCTGTATCCTACACCCTGAACCTTCCCTGTATCCTACATCCTGAACCTTCCCTGTATCCTACATCCTGAACCTTCCCTGTATCCTACATCCTGAACCTTCCCTGTATCCTACATCCTGAACCTCCCCTGTATCCTACATCCTGAACCTCCCCTGTATCCTACATCCTGAACCTTCCCTGTATCCTACATCCTGAAGCATCCCTGTATCCTACATCCTGAACCTCCCCTGTATCCTACATCCTGAAGCTTCCCTGTATCCTACATCCTGAACCTCCCCTGTATCCTACATCCTGAATCTCCCCTGTATCCTACATCCTGAACCTTCCCTGTATCCTACATCCTGAACCTTCCCTGTATCCTACATCCTGAAGCTTCCCTGTATCCTACATCCTGAACCTCCCCTGTATCCTACATCCTGAACCTCCCCTGTATCCTACATCCTGAATCTCCCCTGTATCCTACATCCTGAACCTTCCCTGTATCCTACATCCTGAACCTTCCCTGTATCCTACATCCTGAAGCTTCCCTGTATCCTACATCCTGAAGCTCCCCTGTATCCTACATCCTGAAGCTCCCCTGTATCCTACATCCTGAAGCTCCCCTATATCCTACATCCTGAAGCTCCCTATATCCTACATCCTGAAGCTCCCTATATCCTACATCCTGAAGCTCCTGAAACATTTCAGCCCTTATAACTGCTACAAGGTTCCTAATTTACCAGTCCCACGAGAAACACCTCAACATATTTAAGGTAGGTGGTTGGTGTGGACGATGAAGAGTACAAAAGCACCGACAGTCTGTTTAATGTAGGGTGGAGGTCTATCAATTGTAAGGGGAAAATGTTAGGCCCACACATAACATTCTATTTTAATGTTCGTCATTTTCACAGCTCACACCAAGGCATACATGACTGTAAACAATAATCCCCACTCAAACCTTCCATGATATAGTTAACACACTTAAGTGAATCTTCTATCATTATGAACTATGGAAAGATGAAACTACAACGAAACGTGGAAAGGTGAAACTACAACGAAACGTGGAAAGGTGAAACTACAACGAAACGTGGAAAGGTGAAACTACAACAAAATGTGGAAAGGTGAAACTACAACGAAACGTGGAAAGGTGAAACTACAACAAAATGTGGAAAGGTGAAACTACAACGAAACGTGGAAAGGTGAAACTACAACAAAATGTGGAAAGGTGAAACTACAACGAAACGTGGAAAGGTGAAACTAGACCCACTTCTCTATTTAGTCTATTAGTTCAAACATTTCCGTTTATGATGAACTCATTGGAAATCAAATCTATATCCCCAAAAATTTACTTAGCCATGTGAAGGCTGTGTGCAAGATGCTTTTGGCAGAGTACCGAATGTATGTACTGTAGAGCTACAGGGCTGGGAGTGTACCTCATGCTACAGGGCTGGGAGTGTACCTCATGCTACAGGGCAGGGGGTGTACCTCATGCTACAGGGCAGGGGGTGTACCTCATGCTACAGGGCAGGGGGTGTACCTCATGCTACAGGGCAGGGGGTGTACCTCATGCTACAGGGCAGGGGGTGTACCTCATGCTACAGGGCTGGGGGTGTACCTCATGCTACAGGGCAGGGAGTGTACCTCATGCTACAGGGCAGGGAGTGTACCTCATGCTACAGGGCAGGGAGTGTACCTCATGCTACAGGGCAGGGAGTGTACCTCATGCTACAGGGCAGGGAGTGTACCTCATGCTACAGGGCAGGGGGTGTTCCTCATGCTACAGGGCAGGGGGTGTACCTCATGCTACAGGGCTGGGAGTGTACCTCATGCTACAGGGCTGGGAGTGTACCTCATGCTACAGGGCTGGGAGTGTACCTAATGCTACAGGACTGGGAGTGTACCTCATGCTACAGGGCTGGGAGTGTACCTCATGCTACAGGACTGGGAGTGTACCTCATGCTACAGGGCAGGGAGTGTACCTCATGCTACAGGGCTGGGAGTGTACCTCATGCTACAGGGCTGGGAGTGTACCTCATGCTACAGGGCTGGGAGTGTACCTCATGCTACAGGGCTGGGAGTGTACCTCATGCTACAGGGCTGGGAGTGTACCTCATGCTACAGGGCTGGGAGTGTACCTCATGCTACAGGGCTGGGAGTGTACCTCATGCTACGGGGCTGGGAGTGTACCTCATGCTACGGGCTGGGAGTGTACCTCATGCTACGGGCTGGGAGTGTACCTCATGCTACGGGGCTGGGGGTGTACCTCATGCTACGGGGCTGGGGGTGTACCTCATGCTACGGGGCTGGGAGTGTACCTCATGCTACGGGGCTGGGAGTGTACCTCATGCTACGGGGCTGGGAAAGTACCTCATGCCACAGGGCTGGGAGCTACATGGCTGGGAGTGTACCTAACGCTACAGGGCTGGGAGTGTACCTCATGCCACAGGGCTGGGAGTGTACCTCATGCTACAGGGCTGGGAGCTACATGGCTGGGAGTGTACCTCACGCTACGGGGCTGGGAGTGTACCTCACGCTACGGGGCTGGGAGTGTACCTCACGCTACGGGGCTGGGAGTGTACCTCACGCTACGGGGCTGGGAGTGTACCTCACGCTACGGGGCTGGGAGTGTACCTCACGCTACGGGGCTGGGAGTGTACCTCACGCTACGGGGCTGGGAGTGTACCTCACGCTACGGGGCTGGGAGTGTACCTCACGCTACGGGGCTGGGAGTGTACCTCACGCTACGGGGCTGGGAGTGTACCTCACGCTACGGGGCTGGGAGTGTACCTCACGCTACGGGGCTGGGAGTGTACCTAATGCTACAGGGCTGGGAGTGTACCTAATGCTACAGGGCTGGGAGTGTACCTCACGCTACGGGCCTGGGAGTGTACCTAATGCTACAGGGCAGGGAGTGTACCTAATGCTACAGGGCTGGGAGTGTACCTAATGCTACAGGACTGGGAGTGTACCTCATGCTACAGGACTGGGAGTGTACCTCATGCTACAGGACTGGGAGTGTACCTCATGCTACAGGGCTGGGAGTGTACCTCATGCTACAGGGCAGGGAGTGTACCTAATGCTACAGGGCTGGGAGTGTACCTAATGCTACAGGGCTGGGAGTGTACCTCACGCTACGGGGCTGGGAGTGTACCTAACGCTACGCGGCTGGGAGTGTACCTCACGCTACGGGGCTGGGAGTGTACCTCACGCTACGGGCCTGGGAGTGTACCTAACGCTACGCGGCTGGGAGTGTACCTAACGCTACGGGGCTGGGAGTGTACCTCATGCTACGGGGCTGGGAGTGTACCTCACGCTACGGGGCTGGGAGTGTACCTAACGCTACGCGGCTGGGAGTGTACCTCACGCTACGGGGCTGGGAGTGTACCTCACGCTACGGGCCTGGGAGTGTACCTAACGCTACGCGGCTGGGAGTGTACCTAACGCTACGGGCCTGGGAGTGTACCTAACGCTACGCGGCTGGGAGTGTACCTAACGCTACGCGGCTGGGAGTGTACCTCACGCTACGGGGCTGGGAGTGTACCTAACGCTACGGGGCTGGGAGTGTACCTAACGCTACGGGCCTGGGAGTGTACCTAACGCTACGGGGCTGGGAGTGTACCTAACGCTACGGGGCTGGGAGTGTACCTCACGCTACGGGGCTGGGAGTGTACCTAACGCTACGGGGCTGGGAGTGTACCTAATGCTACGGGGCTGGGAGTGTACCTAATGCTACAGGACTGGGAGTGTACCTAATGCTACAGGACTGGGAGTGTACCTAACGCTACGGGCCTGGGAGTGTACCTAACGCTACGGGGCTGGGAGTGTACCTAACGCTACGGGGCTGGGAGTGTACCTAACGCTACGGGGCTGGGAGTGTACCTAATGCTACAGGACTGGGAGTGTACCTAACGCTACGGGGCTGGGAGTGTACCTAACGCTACGGGGCTGGGAGTGTACCTAATGCTACAGGACTGGGAGTGTACCTAATGCTACAGGGCTGGGAGTGTACCTAATGCTACAGGACTGGGAGTGTACCTCATGCTACAGGGCTGGGAGTGTACCTAATGCTACAGGGCTGGGAGTGTACCTAATGCTACAGGGCTGGGAGTGTACCTAATGCTACAGGGCTGGGAGTGTACCTAATGCTACAGGGCTGGGAGTGTACCTAATGCTACAGGGCATGGAGTGTACCTAATGCTACAGGACTGGGAGCTACCTAATGCTTGAACTGTAGAGCAACAGGGCTGGGTTGTGGTGAGTGATAGAGGAGGTTTCACACAGCTAGGCCAAAGCCTGTCCAATATGACTCAGAAAGAACACTATCTGATACCACACACACCCCCCCCTGCATCCTCCCACCCACACACACACACAACATCATCAGGAACCGAGTCAACAGCACACACTGGAGCTTAGCATTACCATAGGAACGTAGTAAATCTATTCAGGCCTACTGTAAGTACACGTCACAAGTTCCCACACGATCCATCAATCTGAATTATATCTTAACACAAGACAATCTACCCTATTTCATTCTTAACCAGCAGCGTATAAGAAACATATCACTCCACACACCCCATAGACTAGAACCCGGGCCAATTTTAAAGGAAAAGGGAAATGGATAAAAATTGCACGGAGTGGTTGATTCCCTGTTTCGATATCTGAAACCCATTTCTCTAAAACAACCTGTCAAAAACCACAAGATTCAATTTGCAACAAATAATGATCTCTCTGGGTCTCCTGTGAGCATAACAACCTCTCCCAATGGCCATCCATCCACGTCATAACCCACTTCCTGTACCCGACAACTATCCTGTCCAATAAAGAGACAGTATTCGGTTGTGGCAGTACATTTATCCAATGAGGTACCGGCATTTGGTTGTTCCATGGGAGCTGAGGGCACTGTAATGAAGCAGTGAGCTCCTGAGAGCCTAGCTCCGGATATGAGTCTGACCCTGGATCAATGACAGGGAAGCCAGTTATTACACTACAGGCCCAAGGTTTATGAGTTTGGTTTTAAATCTAATATCAGCATTACGTCCAAGGATAATTTCCCCTCCTTATTCTGGTCAGTTCAGCAGCTGCACTATTGAATCATCCACATAACACCTATTTAATTCACGTCAGGACTGAGGGGGAAAACGACAAAGCTGGCGTAATATGTACAACAACACTTTTTACATGATATTCGACTTAAGGGTGGACATTGGATATCAATGTGAAATATAGGTAGTTGTGTTTCCCATAGGCTACTGCACGGAACATTTGGAACCTTTCTTCGGTGGCCGGAATCATTTCCTGGGTTATTCTAAGCACGTTGTGTTCTACTGGTGAAACGTTTCACCATCACATTTAGATGAACAGCTGATGCTGGCTGGTCATGTCCTGAACTCAGCGTTTCCCCCCCAACACACTCCCTGTTGGGAGTTGCTGCTGAAACGTGGATCGTTGTAAAAAAAAATATATATGTTGGTTTGATCTATTTGGTGAGTAACAAGAACATGAAAAAGGATGCATCTGGATCCTAATGTCAAAACGTTTATGTTCCCAACTCCATGTGATGTATTTAACATTCCAACCTTAAACCTAGCCATAGATATTCATCAGTTCTCCGTCTGTTGACTGCTGTAAGTGACGTTATATCCTGTTATACTGGTGAAAAAGTCCTGTAGTCCGGGGCTAAGCCTAACCACAGACATACCATAATCACCACCTCCACTGTAGCCTACTTTACCAACGTGGACATGCTGACTCATGGGATATCTGGTGAGCATGGAAATTATGTTTAAATCTCACTAATGTCTGCAGTCTCTAAGACTTTGCTAGTATACACCCTAAATTGACATGTTATGCACAGTGTTTATAAAGACAACATTTTATAGTGTACGATACACTAACCAGGCCAAGCAACTGGCAGGATATTCAGATCTGTCTATTGCTCTCTCCATCCAGGGTAACCTACTAAGGATGTGTTGTTTATCACATCAACATGCTCATGTTATGTTACCCACCTTCATTTTCAGATGTTGGGCATGCAACCTGTAGCACCAAGTCAAACGTCCTCTCGGGAAACTCGCTGTAATAAAGGAGAGCGCTGATGACTTTAGCTGGGAGTAAAATAAACATCTGTGTACAAACATAACTTATGGTATGCAATAATTGAAAACTAGCTACATCAACAGCATATTAGGCAACATAGTTTGACACATAGATATAAATTGTGATGAAGCAACTCATATATAGCGGAATCATCGGTCAAGCTCAGTCTATATGCTGGCCAGACGTCAAACAATTCAATTCTCGCGTGATTCATTTGATGGTCGAGAAAAAAATTTGTTATAGCTGCTGTTACTGCTGAAAATTCAGCAAACATTCGGGGGGGAATGTCTTGTACCTAAAAGTCTATATTGACACCAGATTGTATTATTTACTTTAGGACCGTTAAATACTAAAATATAGGAGGTCCTAGGCTAATTAATTTAGCGAACTTGATAAATGTATTTATCAACTTGACAGCATTATACTGACCCAAATGTTAACTCAGCATGCCACACAGACAGCTAAATAAATTACAATTCACACTTTTAATAACGGTCCATAAAACATTGTTATGTATAGTCTAGAAGTAAACAAACTCGTGTCTTACTTTATTCTGCTGTCCATGGTTTACAACATCGCGACAGCTCGCGTCACCGGCTTTGCTGTTCCAGACCAAGCTTGCGTTCGGAAGCAACGAGAGGTTCGTAACTAGTTCAACCTTTCAGCCTGTTACCTACCGCTGATACCGCATGCTTCAAAGATTTATTCTAGCTAGTAGCGACGTGTCTTCCTTGTTCCTGATCTGTACAGTTGGCTGTTTCAGTTCCACGGTATTTCCACAACAAACAGCACCAGGAAGTGGCTGTGAAAGATTTAGTGACGTCACCTAATTTGATAAACATCTTGGAGTGTCCCCTCCTCCCCCTAAATCCTCAGAACAGCAGTGACTTCATGTCCCCCTCCTTGATTTGAGCTGATGGCGTTATCATGTTGTTCTATAGTAAATGCTTAGTAATTGAGTTTATTTCATTTTTTATTTTATTTTTATTACACATGTGCAATAGGGACTGCTCCTTCACAAGTAAGAGTAGTGATGGCTATAGGGAGTGGCAAATGGCATAGAAGTAACAAATGCACCCTCGGTTGTTCTTTTTTACATGATTCATCTTCACTTACCTGTCTGGATCTGACGTCATTAACAACAACAACAAACATGACCAGAGCTTTTTGATTGTTGTAAAGCAGAGGATATTCCTGTGGGCATATATGTGGGCCTTATGCATGCGTTCCACATTTGCTGCATTAAATAGGCTATAATTCACACACAACTCTTAGCAGTCAAGCCTATGATGCAGAGTCATCGAGCCCCTGTGTTAGCCTATATGTGTCCCGGGGTAAATTGAAACCAGTGGCTGAGCCTGCCTGTGTGTGTGTGTGTGTGTGTGATGTGTGTCTCTCCTAGCCCTCCTGAGAGTAGACCTGGCTGGGAGCCAGTTTCCTGCAGGCAGACTGAAGGTAATTAAGTGGCAGCAGACTGGGACATGCTGTTGCAGGTTTCTCCTATGAAATGATAATGGCAGGGTCCTGCTGGTGCTGTCTCACCATTCACAAAAGCATTACCTACGCACAATACGCACCGGGCTGGAGTCAGGAGGGAATAGCCTACTGTGGATTAAATACACCACTTTATGTGGTTCAACGTTTATTTTATTTCAGTGTGTGTATGTGTGTGTGTGTGTGTGTGTGTGTGTGTGAGTGTGTGTGTGAGTGTGTGTTTGTGTGTAACAGAGATAGTTTGGTAAACCCTGTTCAAATGATAATGAGTGACCTTGCAAGAGAACTGAAGATCAGGCTTTTAGCTCATCGCGCGAACACCATCCTGTGGCAAGCAGCAGACGACTTAAAGTCAGTCAATCACATAGGTTCAGTGTATTCTATTTCAATGCACAGTTAAAGCCTACACAGTGCAATGGCAGTTGCCCATTAAAAATGATTTGAGAGGCAAATAGCTCTCTATTAGGATAAACCCTCACATTAACGGAGGTTCTAAGTGTATACAGTAACAGTTCTGTCTAAAGGGAATTTACAAAATTCCACATTACTACTTGGGCTCCCGAGTGGCGCAGCAGTCTAAGGCACTGCATCTTAGTGCAAGAGGTGTCACTGCAGTCCCTGGTTCGAATCTGGGCTGTATCACATCAGGCTGTGATTGGGAGTCACATAGGCCGGTGCATAAATGGCCCAGCATTGTCCAGTGTAGGCTGTCATTGTAAAGAAGAATTTGTTCTAAACTGACTTGCCTAGATAAATAAAGGTTAAATTAAAACACACATATATGTTTTAAAAATAGCATAAATATTGGAATCAGGATCAAAATAAATAACACTAGAAAAAGAAACTCATGTATCCATTTTACAGACATGCACAGGTACTGTTGTGATTCAAGAAACAATGAAATACATCTTCCATACTGTACATTACTAATTACAACATGAAACACAGGCAATGGATGACTGTAATAAATATGGTAGAAAATAAAATACAAATCATCATCCCAATGTTGACATGAAACCATTTCAGTGAAGTACTCACATCCCCTGCACTTTCCGACCACATACAACCTTTATTTTTAATACACATGTTGTGTTATTATTGCTTTGAGGATAACACAGTGCCACCGATGCGGCCCGCTACCAAGGACTGTGGGCTCTCCTTCTCTGTGGCATTTAGACATTTAAGCATGTTAACCCTCGCGAGGCTGCCGGGCCAAGACGGCTTCCCTGGACACGTCCTCAGTGCATGTGCAGACCAGCTGGCTGGAGTGTTTACAGATGATGCAATCACCATCACCCTGCACACTGCCCTATCCCATCTGGGCAAGAGGAATACCTATGTAAGAATGCTGTTAATTGACTATATATCACCATTCAACACCATAGTACCCTCCAAGCTCATCATTAAGCCCGGGGCCCTGGGTCTGAACCGCGCCCTGCGCAACTTGGTCCTGGGCTTCCTGAAGGACCGCCCCCAGGTGGTGAAGGTAGGAAACAACACCTGCACTTTGCTGATCCTCAACACAGGGGCCCCACAAGGGTGCGTGCTCAGCCCCCTCCTGAACTCCCTGTTCACCCATGACTGTGTGCTCACGCACGCCTCCAACTCAATCATCAAGTTTGCAGACAACACAACAGTAGTAGGCTTGATTACCAACAATGACGAGACAGCCTACAGGGAGGAGGTGAGGAGCCTGGGAGAGTGGTGCCAGGAAAATAACCTCTCACTCAACGTCAACAAAACAAAGGAGCTGATCGTGGACTTCAGGAATCAGCAGAGGGAGCACCCACCCATCCACATCAATGGGACTGCAGTGGAGAAGGTGGAAAGCTTCAAGTTCCTCGACGTACACATCACTGATGATCTGAAATGGTTCCCCCGCACAGACAATGTGGTGAAGAAGACGCAACAGCGCCTCTTCAACCTTATGAGGCTGAAATAATTTGGCTTGGCCCCTAAAACCCTCACAAACCTTTACAGATGCACAATTGAGAGCATCCTGTCGAGCTGTATCACCACCCGCAACCGCAGGGCTCTCCAGAGGGTGATGCAGTCTCCCCAACGCATCACCGGGGGCAAACTACCTGCCCTCCAGGACACCTACACCACCCGATGTCACAGGAAGGACAAAAAGTTTGTCAAGGACATCAAACACCCGAGCCACGGCCTGTTCACCCCGCTATCATCCAGAAGGCGAGGTCAGTACAGATGCATATGAGATGCAGACAACACAACAGTAGTAGGCTTGATTACCAACAATGACGAGACAGCCTACAGGGACAGCCTACTGCATCAAAGCTGGGACAGAGAGACTGAAAAACAGCTTCTAGCTCAAGGCCATCAAACTGTTAAATACCGATCACTAGCCATCTACCACCCGGTTACGCAACCCTGCACCTTAGAGGCTGTTGCCCTATATACATAGACTTGGAATCACTGACCACTTTAATAAGGGAACACTAGTCATTTTAATAATGTTTACATACTGCTTTACTCATCTCATATGTATATACTCTATTCTATTCTACTATATTTTAGTCAAAACCACTCCGACATTGCCCAATCTAATATTCATATATTTCTTAATTCCATTCTTTTAGATTTACTGGTTTTGATTAACAGTGGTGGGTTAATTTTGCCCCAGACTAAATCAAATGAAATCATATTTGATTGGTCACGTACACATATTTAGCAGATGTTATTGCAGGTGTAGCGAAATGCTTGTTGTCACGGCTGTTGACGGAAGTGGACCAAGGTGCAGCGTGGTGAGCGTACATTTTCTTTTCTTATAAAAAATGACGCCAACAAAACAACAAACGAGAAAACAACCGTGAAGCTCAAGGCTATAGTGCCAACAAACAAAGACAACTTCCCACAAAGACAGGTGGAAAAAGGGATACCTAAGTATGGTTCTCAATCAGAGACAACGATAGACAGCTGTCCCTGATTGAGAACCCTACCCGGCCAAAACATAGAAATAAAAATAATAGAATATAAAATACCCACCCCAACTCACACCCTGACCAAACCAAAATAGAGACATAAACAGGATCTCTAAGGTCAGGGCGTGACACTTGTGTTCCTAGTATCTAACAGTGCAGTAGTGTCTAACAGTGCAGTAGTATCTAGAAACAATTTTACTACTGCATTGTTGGAGCTAGGAACACAAGCATTTTGCTACACCTGCAATAACATCTGCTAAATATGTGTATGACCAATAAATATTTGATTCGATTTGATTTGATTCAGTCTGGGGCAAAAGTAACCCACCACTGTCACTCAAAACCAGTTGTCACATTACATTAGCTGGATATACAGTAGACAGATAGCAAACAGCCATGGCTTAAAGCAGTACATAACCTTGAAAGGACCAATAATTGTCCACGCATCAACTTCATGTTATAAATGTGTTAGTGCAGAATGCATGTATGCTACAGTAAGACTGGCTATCTTGCTGGTTTCTATATGCCGGTCTCAAGTTTTTTGAAAACCTTGATTTTGTGAAAAAATAATATAGGGTCTAGAACAATTTTTATGGAGAATTCCAGTTTGCTACAATAGTTTTTATTCCCATGTTGAATTTCTATCAATCTCATAGCAATACAACTTCAATACGATAGGGGCGCAGTGAAACTAGGACTGCTGCATAGTCACATGCCAAGAGGCGACAAGGACAGAGGAAACTTATGATACAATGTATCGATGATAGACTTTTTTGGGTTACAATATAGCCTACAAGTTTGCTGTGGGTTGTAACTGTAGCATACTTTTTTGGGGTGTAATAAGCGTGTGCTTGCATTTTGGATGGCAACATTGTCGTATAATGTTACCACTGCAACACAGCCTTGTTACTAGATAGGCTAGTCGTTCTAAACTCGAAAGTCGAAGAAGGAAACATCATAAATGGTAGGAGCCCATTTTCTTCAGCAATATTATGTTGTTTTGCCAATGTTTTCCGCGTGCAACATTACTCTGCGTGTTGATCTTGCAACGTGCTAAACGAGCAGTTACAATCATGTCAACTCAGGACGCCTCACAACACGATTTTAACCAGAAGCGATTGATAGCCAACAATAGCGGATCATTACAGATTCATACAACTAAAGCAGACGGTGAAGACTCGGATACCGGTGTCAAGACAAGCAACAACATGCAAGAAACAAACAGAAAAACAGAAAAACAGTTCACAGAGGACGAACTTGCCATACATAAATTACACAGAGAAGCATGTGAGGTAAGCTTCAGACATCTTGCCGGCGTTACATGAGCCCGTACTTTGTCACCACAGTGACTGACTGGCCTGGCCGCCTACCTCATGGCCCCTAGTTGTAAAAAAGCTTCACGTCATGTCCCGCAAGGATAGGAATCAGAGGGTGTTGGCTCTACTGCTGTCATTGACACAAAACTGGGTCACTCCTTTTCCTACTGGGGCAACAAACAGTTAAATATAGTACAATACTTTATGTAAGCAGTATCTCACTATATAACATGTTAGGTTACGTTTTTTGTTTGATTATATTTGTTTTTACTTGTAAAATATATTTATACAAAATATGACATTGTTAAATGCTGTAATAATGTTAACACTGGCGGCAGTGACAAGATGGCCAATAGCTAGACAGGACCAGAGAGGGGACAACTTTTAGAATTTTTAAATGTGTTCTAATTCTGGACATTCGGTTACATTGCATTGTTTATATATTCCCCATGTAATGTTAATGGGGATCTAACATGGCTGCCATAGAATGTTGTAGTGTCATGTAAATGCATCATAATGCAGAAACCTCGTTGAGCTACCTCTCTAAATACATGGCTCTGTACAGGATATGTAAGTGTGTGCACGGTTCTACCATCCAAGGTGTCTTCACTTAACCAAACGCTTATAACATTCTTATAGACCTAGTTTTCTAAACATTGCCTCATAATGTGTGAGTGTCAAGCCGGGCCGACGATGTTTACCACCAAACCATTGACAGACGCAGACCTCTCTCTATCCTTAACCCACTCCCAGCCCACTCCACGTCAGCAGCAATAGGTGTCACTCCCCAATGCCAGCGGGCTTCCCAGTTGTAAAATATTTACCATGGTTCCTGAGTCTGGCCGGAGTAAAGCATGTTGGGCGAGAGAGACTTGAGCGTGGCAGGGCCAGGGCCTCGGTGGGAAAAGCACAATGCAAGGGGAGCAATGGCAGTGCCAGTTCCTCTCTGGGGCCGTGCGATGCCATGTGAAATGACAGGCGGTGTCACCAGAGAGCCCCAGGCCTTTCTCCCACCGTGGCCTGGCTGGCTGGCTGGCTGCATGGCTGGCTGGCTGCATGGCTGCCTGTCAAAGCTGAAAATAGTGGGCTCTGCTTTTTCAAACAGACTGAGAGGTGATGTTTTGGAACTTCACATTAGAATGAAGGGGTTTGGTTAGTGTGTTTCTCATGTACAGTAAGGTGTGTGGATTGTTATAACACAAACTACAGGGGTAGGACATGTCACCGTTTATTAAACACAAACTACAGGGGTAGGACATGTCACCGTTTATTAAACACAAACTACAGGGGTAGGACATGTCACCGTTTATTAAACACAAACTACAGGGGTAGGACATGTCACCGTTTATTAAACACAAACTACAGGGGTAGGAATGTCACCGTTTATTAAACACAAACTACAGGGGTAGGACATGTCACCGTTTATTAAACACAAACTACAGGGGTAGGACATGTCACCGTTTATTAAACACAAACTACAGGGGTAGGACATGTCACCGTTTATTAAACACAAACTACAGGGGTAGGACATGTCACCGTTTATTAAACACAAACTACAGGGGTAGGACATGTCACCGTTTATTAAACACAAACTACAGGGGTAGGACATGTCACCGTTTATTAAACACAAACTACAGGGGTAGGACATGTCACCGTTTATTAAACACAAACTACAGGGGTAGGACATGTCACCGTTTATTAAACACAAACTACAGGGGTAGGACATGTCACCGTTTATTAAACACAAACTACAGGGGTAGGACATGTCACCGTTTATTAAACACAAACTACAGGGGTAGGACATGTCACCGTTTATTAAACACAAACTACAGGGGTAGGACATGTCACCGTTTATTAAACACAAACTACAGGGGTAGGACATGTCACCGTTTATTAAACACAAACTACAGGGGTAGGACATGTCACCGTTTATTAAACACAAACTACAGGGGTAGGACATGTCACCGTTTATTAAACACAAACTACAGGGGTAGGACATGTCACCGTTTATTAAACACAAACTACAGGGGTAGGACATGTCACCGTTTATTAAACACAAACTACAGGGGTAGGACATGTCACCGTTTATTAAACACAAACTACAGGGGTAGGACATGTCACCGTTTATTAAACACAAACTACAGGGGTAGGACATGTCACCGTTTATTAAACACAAACTACAGGGGTAGGACATGTCACCGTTTATTAAACACAAACTACAGGGGTAGGACATGTCACCGTTTATTAAACACAAACTACAGGGGTAGGAATGTCACCGTTTATTAAACACAAACTACAGGGGTAGGACATGTCACCGTTTATTAAACACAAACTACAGGGGTAGGACATGTCACCGTTTATTAAACACAAACTACAGGGGTAGGACATGTCACCGTTTATTAAACACAAACTACAGGGGTAGGACATGTCACCGTTTATTAAACACAAACTACAGGGGTAGGACATGTCACCGTTTATTAAACACAAACTACAGGGGTAGGACATGTCACCGTTTATTAAACACAAACTACAGGGGTAGGGTATGTCACCGTTTATTAAACACAAACTACAGGGGTAGGACATGTCACCGTTTATTAAACACAAACTACAGGGGTAGGACATGTCACCGTTTATTAAACACAAACTACAGGGGTAGGACATGTCACCGTTTATTAAACACAAACTACAGGGGTAGGACATGTCACCGTTTATTAAACACAAACTACAGGGGTAGGACATGTCACCGTTTATTAAACACAAACTACAGGGGTAGGAATGTCACCGTTTATTAAACACAAACTACAGGGGTAGGACATGTCACCGTTTATTAAACACAAACTACAGGGGTAGGACATGTCACCGTTTATTAAACACAAACTACAGGGGTAGGGTATGTCACCGTTTATTAAACACAAACTACAGGGGTAGGACATGTCACCGTTTATTAAACACAAACTACAGGGGTAGGACATGTCACCGTTTATTAAACACAAACTACAGGGGTAGGACATGTCACCGTTTATTAAACACAAACTACAGGGGTAGGACATGTCACCGTTTATTAAACACAAACTACAGGGGTAGGACATGTCACCGTTTATTAAACACAAACTACAGGGGTAGGACATGTCACCGTTTATTAAACACAAACTACAGGGGTAGGACATGTCACCGTTTATTAAACACAAACTACAGGGGTAGGACATGTCACCGTTTATTAAACACAAACTACAGGGGTAGGACATGTCACCGTTTATTAAACACAAACTACAGGGGTAGGACATGTCACCGTTTATTAAACACAAACTACAGGGGTAGGAATGTCACTGTTTATTAAACACAAACTACAGGGGTAGGACATGTCACCGTTTATTAAACACAAACTACAGGGGTAGGACATGTCACCGTTTATTAAACACAAACTACAGGGGTAGGACATGTCACCGTTTATTAAACACAAACTACAGGGGTAGGACATGTCACCGTTTATTAAACACAAACTACAGGGGTAGGACATGTCACCGTTTATTAAACACAAACTACAGGGGTAGGACATGTCACCGTTTATTAAACACAAACTACAGGGGTAGGAATGTCACTGTTTATTAAACACAAACTACAGGGGTAGGACATGTCACCGTTTATTAAACACAAACTACAGGGGTAGGACATGTCACCGTTTTTTACACACAAACTACAGGGGTAGGAATGTCACTGTTTATTAAACACAAACTACAGGGGTAGGACATGTCACCGTTTATTAAACACAAACTACAGGGGTAGGACATGTCACCGTTTATTAAACACAAACTACAGGGGTAGGACATGTCACCGTTTATTAAACACAAACTACAGGGGTAGGAATGTCACCGTTTATTAAACACAAACTACAGGGGTAGGAATGTCACCGTTTATTAAACACAAACTACAGGGGTAGGACATGTCACCGTTTATTAAACACAAACTACAGGGGTAGGACATGTCACCGTTTATTAAACACAAACTACAGGGGTAGGACATGTCACCGTTTATTAAACACAAACTACAGGGGTAGGACATGTCACCGTTTATTAAACACAAACTACAGGGGTAGGACATGTCACCGTTTATTAAACACAAACTACAGGGGTAGGACATGTCACCGTTTATTAAACACAAACTACAGGGGTAGGACATGTCACCGTTTATTAAACACAAACTACAGGGGTAGGGCATGTCACCGTTTATTAAACACAAACTACAGGGGTAGGGTATGTCACCGTTTATTAAACACAAACTACAGGGGTAGGACATGTCACCGTTTATTAAACACAAACTACAGGGGTAGGGCATGTCACCGTTTATTAAACACAAACTACAGGGGTAGGGTATGTCACCGTTTATTAAACACAAACTACAGGGGTAGGACATGTCACCGTTTATTAAACACAAACTACAGGGGTAGGGCATGTCACCGTTTATTAAACACAAACTACAGGGGTAGGGTATGTCACCGTTTATTAAACACAAACTACAGGGGTAGGGCATGTCACCGTTTATTAAACACAAACTACAGGGGTAGGGTATGTCACCGTTTATTAAACACAAACTACAGGGGTAGGACATGTCACCGTTTATTAAACACAAACTACAGGGGTAGGACATGTCACCGTTTATTAAACACAAACTACAGGGGTAGGACATGTCACCGTTTATTAAACACAAACTACAGGGGTAGGGTATGTCACCGTTTATTAAACACAAACTACAGGGGTAGGGTATGTCACCGTTTATTAAACACAAACTACAGGGGTAGGAATGTCACTGTTTATTAAACACAAACTACAGGGGTAGGAATGTCACCGTTTATTAAACCCAAATTACGGGGTAGGGCATGTCACCGTTTATTAAACCCAAACTACGGGGTAGGACATGTCACCGTTTATTAAACACAAACTACAGGGGTAGGGCATGTCACCGTTTATTAAACCCAAACTACGGGGTAGGGCATGTCACCGTTTATTAAACCCAAACTACGGGGTAGGACATGTCACCGTTTATTAAACACAAACTACAGGGGTAGGGCATGTCACCGTTTATTAAACACAAACTACAGGGGTAGGGCATGTCACCGTTTATTAAACACAAACTACTGGGGTAGGGTAGTGTCACCGTTTATTAAACCCAAACTACAGGGGTAGGGCATGTCACCGTTTTTTACACACAAACTACGGGGTAGGAATGTCACCGTTTATTAAACACAAACTACGGGGTAGGGCATGTCACCGTTTATTAAACACAAACTACGGGGTAGGGCTTGTCACCGTTTATTAAACACAAACTACGGGGTAGGAATGTCACCGTTTATTAAACACAAACTACGGGGTAGGACATGTCACCGTTTATTAAACACAAACTACGGGGTAGGAATGTCACCGTTTATTAAACCCAAACTACGGGGTAGGAATGTCACCGTTTATTAAACACAAACTACGGGGTAGGAATGTCACCGTTTATTAAACACAAACTACGGGGTAGGAATGTCACCGTTTATTAAACCCAAACTACGGGGTAGGAATGTCACCGTTTATTAAACCCAAACTACGGGGTAGGACATGTCACTGTTTATTAAACACAAACTACAGGGGTAGGACATGTCACTGTTTATTAAAGACAAACTACGGGGTAGGAATGTCACCGTTTATTAAACCCCTATCTATTCCCCTTGTCAAGCTCTTCATTTAAATGTGCTTAGTTGTGTGTGTCCACTGTACTATCTCAGGCAAGAGTTGTCCTCATCAGCTCAGCTGTGTGTGTAAGCTTTTGGTCGTGTTCCTGGCACGGTGTGCCCTCTGTGTGCCGTGCTACCTGGTAGCTACCAGCAGTGAAAACACAACATCACAAGATCCAGACTGCTTTTTACATCTGTTTCCACGCTTAGGGTCGCGTCTTCACTCCTCTCTGACCTAACGCAATCTGTTTGTGTGTGTTTTGCAGGCTAAGAGGCAGATGTACACGGATCCAGGCAGCGGGTACAAGGTGTTCACAGAGTTTGCCCACCGCCAGAGAGGAAAGTGCTGTGGCAGCGCCTGTAAACATGTGAGTTCTGGCTTCATGGTCTTGACACACACACACACACACACACACACACACACACACACACACACACACACATCCCTGCTGTTACAGTCAAACTCAAGCCTGACCCCTGACCCCTGACGCCAAACCTCTGTCTCCTCTTTGTGTAGTTCAAATAACTCATTTCATTTTTTTTCCCATTCTTCCCACAGTGTCCATTTGGCCAAGTCAACGTGAAAGACCCAGCCAACAAGAAACATTTTAACTCTATGTATTATGTATAATACACCAAGCACACTCAGGTTCAGTGTACAAGGCATGATATAGTCTGTGTACTGTGCTGTTATTTTGGACAGTTTCAATGGTGTGTTTTTTTTTTTCCGCACAGCGCTAAATGATGAAATTTAGAGTGGTGTGTGTGCAATCCTCTCCTGCTATGAATTCTCTGTGTGATTTTAGTCTCTACAGTAGGACACTGGAAAGGTGGTAGGTCTCTGGAGGCTAAATTTGGTTTTGGTTTTTGAATTTTACCCTGTCAATGATTTTGTTCATTTTTCCTCAATGATACAATGAAAATAAAAAATTTTTTTAACCTTGATTGATGATGACTTGGCAGGTATTATTGTTATTTGATTGAATGTCTAAGATGGTGATGTTACTATATATATTTTCACAGGGAGTGTATGAGATGGACATCCATCCCTCTACTGTCCCTTTATCTTCCAAAATGTACACATATGCACATTTTTGAAACATTTTAAACACAAAACACTGAGTTGTCTGCCTCCAACTGAAAGGGATGTGCAGTTTAAATAGTCACCAGGTCAAGGTTCATCTCTCAGCCTGGCTCGTCGCTGGTTGAACGTCAGCTGATGGAGTCAACCTGTTCACATACAAACGGTGGACATCAACAGGCTCTCTCCCTCCTGTATTTCCCAAGGAGCCTTCTGGCAACGCAGGGCTTCTCCATGTCTCCCTGCAGCTGCTCCCCCGACACACAGCCCTAATGAACGCTGGGTTACTCACTAGCCCTGCAACACTGGGTGGCAGACCACCCCGCACCAACACACACACAGGCATGGGGACACACGGGCACACATGCATGCATGCACACACAAATACACAGTAGTGGACACAAAAATACACAGACATAGACAGGCACACAAAATGGCAATGAAGGTAGCCTCTAAAATCAGACTAGGTATTGTACAAGATACTGCACTGAGTAGACCTAAAGCCAGAGTGAGCTGAGGATAACCTTCCATCAGAGTACTGTGTGTGTTAAACCAGAGCAGTTTTAATCTGTGTGACTTCTCACTAAGCACAGAAGTCAATTCAATGTCTATTCTACGTTGGTTCAACGTCATTTCCTTAAAATGACTTGGAAACAATGTTGATTCAGCCAGTGTGTGCCCAGTGGGTTGTGGGTAGGGGCACTGGCTCCAAACCTGCCACACACTCTCCTGTATCCATTTGATCGGGCAAACGGTGTCAGGATGAGTGAGTGTGTCTGCCGTGGAATCCTTTCGCAGCCGTCTACTGGCCCGGACAGGTGGGTCCCAAAGGCAAAGTGCTTAGTGATCAGGAGCAAACCCCAGCGAGCGGCTACAAGGAAATTCATGATCCCAACAGTGCTGAGCAGGACAGGTTCACCGCGACGCGTCGTCAGCCTGGATGAGAGGCAAATTTATTTGGGCGACGGTTGTGAAGCGAGGCAGCAGAGCGTAGCGGCAACAACACTTCGTTCGCCATTCCGGGTAGAAGGTGTCACAGTCATCAAGTACCTGGGCCCGCCTGCCTGCCTGCCTGCCTGCCTGCCGCAGGTCTGGGAGTTTTGCCTAGGGACTTGTCTGTCACATTACGCTAGATGCATTGCCATTCCAGGGCCTGCGCGCTCCTGCAGCCTGACCATGAAATAGGCCAACTTTCATGTCTGCCTCATCTCTCTCCGTCGCCTCACTCCACTGATGACACAGTTGGAAAGGTATTTCTTCTTCTGTGCTACTGAGACACAGCAGCACAGCTCTCAGTCAGTCCCTTCGCAGCGCTAGCTAGACATATATCTGGGAAACTCATGGTAGCCAGAAGCAGGAAACTGGAAATGTCCCTCGCTCTCTCCAGGCTTGTCATGTTGTCAGGCCCTTTTCATGACATACAGGGCTATATTCTATTCTGGATTTTCTATTTCTTTACCTTTGATATTGAATAGTGCCTCGTTGAGGGAAAGCATTTCCCTCTACTGTTTATAACTGTTGTAGCCTGTGCATGTGACTAATAACCTTTGTTTTTGATATATTTGTGCATTCTGGAATTCTTTAGAATATCTCAGGGAATGTTTTCAATATTTTAACCTGTATTTAATGTTATTGTCCTGTGCAATAATTATTAGTATTGCATGTATGTGTAAACATAGAAAAGAGTGTGATTGAACTATTTTGTAATTGAATAAACGATTGCTATATTTAAGTAGTGTCAATAGTTTTGCGGTGTCAAGCGTGATCCAAATTGACTGGGGTTTATTTATGCTGAATTTATATCCATGAAATATGTAAATAATTTAAAACAGCCTGTACATTGTTTCTGGTTAAAACAGCCTGTACAGTGTTTCCGGTTAAATCAGCCTGTACAGTGTTTCCGGTTAAATCAGCCTGTACAGTGTTTCTGGTTAAATCAGCCTGTACAGTGTTTCCGGTTAAATCAGCCTGTACAGTGTTTCTGGTTAAATCAGCCTGTACAGTGTTTCTGGTTAAATCAGCCTGTACAGTGTTTCCGGTTAAATCAGCCTGTACAGTGTTTCCGGTTAAATCAGCCTGTACAGTGTTTCCGGTTAAATCAGCCTGTACAGTGTTTCTGGTTAAATCAGCCTGTACAGTGTTTCTGGTTAAATCAGCCTGTACAGTGTTTCTGGTTAAATCAGCCTGTACAGTGTTTCTGGTTAAATCAGCCTGTACAGTGTTTCTGGTTAAATCAGCCTGTACAGTGTTTCTGGTTAAATCAGCCTGTACAGTGTTTCTGGTTAAATCAGCCTGTACAGTGTTTCCGGTTAAATCAGCCTGTACAGTGTTTCTGGTTAAATCAACCTGTACAGTGTTTCCGGTTAAATCAGCCTGTACAGTGTTTCTGGTTAAATCAGCCTGTACAGTGTTTCTGGTTAAATCAGCCTGTACAGTGTTTCTGGTTAAATCAGCCTGTACAGTGTTTCCGGTTAAATCAGCCTGTACAGTGTTTCTGGGCTTTTCTTTGTTGGGATATTTCATCTCAGACAAAAGAAAATGCAATGAAGCCCCATTGCACTGTGTCTACTATTGTCTTGGCAGAGCTATATCACATCCATTCCAGGCTGTGAATTGAGTGGCGGTCTGCCTGGCCAGTTGCTAGTAGTGTATTTATGTCAAGCTCTTAGGACTGAGACACTCTGACTGACCTTCAGCGGAAGCATATGTTGTTCTGGAGCAGCTAGATCCTGCTGTTGTCATGCCGTATGCCTGATAGAGGATCCAGCATAGCAGACACACAGGCAGGGACCTGTCCAGTTTGGAGCCCTGGCTGGCCAAACAGGCTTCTATCGTCCCCAGCTGACAGGCCAAACTCTCTCTCTCTTTTGCTCACACACAAACACACACACACACAGCCCCGCGGCCGTAGGCCCAGCCACAGTCACTCTCAGCCTCCATCACTGCTGTCCAGCAAGGGTTTGACACGGAGTTGGCGGGCAAAACTGGAGTGTCAGCCGCCTCGTGACGCCTGAAAGGTACATCAGTCTCAGCATCTGGCCCGAGAAGTGTGTGTGTGTGTGTGTGTGTTTGTTTGTGTGTGACAAAGAGAAATCACAGTGGGAGGGTGGTTTCTTTGCACTTTGTGTGTACGTGTGTGTGTGTGTCTTGATCCAAGCAGCAGCTGAGCAGCCCCTCCAAACATCAACGTCTGGTTGTGCAACAGAGACAATGTCATCTGGCCTCGGGGCAGGAGCTTCACCACTGGTCAGATGGACAAGCAGCTCCCTGTGGTAGAATTACAGCCTGACAAAAACGTCATGCACCTCTGAGTGACAGTCAGCACGCCAGATTCCTTTGGACAGACTGGCCTGCGAATAGCACTGAGCAGCAGTAGGCTTTTCAGCCATGTCTCAACTGGTGGTCAAGCCGGCTGTGCCAGGCCAGAACCCTGCCACTGCCAGATGAGACCGGACAAGGGGAGGGAGGGAGGGAGGGAGCGAAGGATGGGAAAGGAGGGAGGGAGGGGGAGCTGTAGCCTTGAGATATGGCAGAGTTTGGGACTGCACTTTTTGGGTGCATCTCAGTCTGTAGTGGTGGTGGAGGAGGAGGAGGGGGGAGGGGCGGCAGCCTGGATTTGTTGTGGAGAAACAGACAGGCAGGGAGGCTGCAGTTGGTGTTCATATGCTCAAGCTGGCTAGTTAAGAGCTAGCTCTCCTATTCTCCATCTGGCAGGGAACTGTACAGGGGGCTGTGATATGGGCTCCAGCAGAGCAGGGAGAGGGGGAAGAGAGGGAGGGAGAGAGGAGGGGAGAGAGGGAAGAGAGGGAATGGAGAGGGGGAAAAGAGGGAGGGAGAGAGGAGGGAGAGAGGGGAAAGAGGGGACGGGAGGGGAGAAGGGGAAGAGCGGGAGGGAGAGGGGAGGGGAGAGGGGTAAAAGAGGGAGAGAAGGAAAGGAGAGAGAAGGAAAGGGCGAGAGAAAAATAGGGGGGGTAGTGATGGGGAGGAAGAAATCTTCAAATGATGCTACACTCTTAGAAAAAAAGGAGCTATCTAGAACCTTAAAGGATTCTTCGGTCAGGCAGATCGCTCAAGAGTGTGTTCGAAATTGGACATCTATCCATGTCCTGAGGATGTCGGAAAATGCCTTCAAAAACAGAACTATTACCATCAAGAAGGCTTGGGTTTTGCTAGGGCATGGTGAACAGGGGTGGTGGTGGTGGCTGGGTATAATCCCATAACTCTGGATTGATCTCAGTGGTGGACACTCATAAAAATCTAAATAAATAATTACCCTTTCCTAAACCTTAACCCTAAATTTGACTTTTGGAGAAACGGAACAATACTGAGCAGGAGGAGTTAACCCAAGGCTCAATAACACTTTGAAATTTGAGGTTTGGAGCAACTTCAACACTTTACTTCTGGAGAAATGTCTAAATCTGCATTGAGACTGTGAGAGCTCGTTGTCTTTGGCTGTCCCCATAGGAGAACCTTTTGAATAATAATTTTTTGGGGTTCCAGGTAGAACCCTATTCAGTCTGAAGATGTATGAGATGTCCCACCCTTTTTTCAAATCATATGATGAAATACATTTTCTAACATGCATTATAATAGGCTGTGGCAGTTCAATGCATTTGATACTATGCCAATAGCCTATTCCAAATCACGCACAATATTTCTCAAAATTGAATAAGACAAATTTTTCACATTTCCTCATCACATTGAAAAAAACAAATCTAAAGTAAACCAACCAACCCACCATACACATTCATAAGCAGTCACGATTGTGTTGCATTTCTGAACGAGAAAAAATATTGGCTCCATTGAAATAATTTCCACATTGTTTGCGAATTTGTAATCTCTTGTAGACAGATAAGAAAACATAAGAGATGACCAATTAGGCTACGCAAGGATTTAGTTCTGGATTAAACCGGGATGACCGATTTTGTGAAGGCTATGTTTCGTTTAGATTTAATATTTACAAAGATTCACTTTAACGGATTTCTGTGAAACGAAGCAGTAATAGTCTGCTATGTGGAATTGCGACAGCCGTGGAGCATTTCGCCTCCGGGCAGCGCGCGACATACCTAATATGACACTCTATAATTGGGATTCTCGAGGTGACACGCGCTCCTGTTGACGTTCCCCGGTAACCTAAAGATTTACGCAGACCCAACCGTTTCACTATAGCATAATTCTAACGACCATCTCCATTGTTCATTGTAAGGCCTACCGGTATGCCTATATCTTGTTGA
Source organism: Salvelinus fontinalis (assembly GCF_029448725.1). Taxonomy (NCBI): domain Eukaryota; kingdom Metazoa; phylum Chordata; class Actinopteri; order Salmoniformes; family Salmonidae; genus Salvelinus; species Salvelinus fontinalis. The sequence goes on along the minus strand of NC_074678.1, from coordinate 1,651,174 downwards.
CTGGAAGGCGGACAGGGGTTGATTCAAATTGGAATGGAACCATTCAAAGACCGAGGGAGTTGTAATTGAAGGTCTTTTTTCATGTGATTAGAAAAGAAAACGTGGATGTCAAGCCCAGCCCATTTCAGAGGAGAAAGTGAATGTGACTATTTCATTTCTGTCTTCAACATCACAAGATTTCGTTCCAAGCGTTTTTAATATTCTCCCTGATTTGGGCAATATAGCCTATTAGTATAAAATGTGCCTGCTAGGTTACGTAATGTGACACGTGGATTAATGTTACATTTAATAATAATCTACTCAATTGAGTAACTTTTAATTTCTATCCACTAGGATGTTTTTAGGCGTGGTGTATCTTGACGCTCATATTCTCCAGATAGCCTGTTAATACAGTTTGACTGCAACACCCAATGATTTATTAAAACGGACCCATCAGAAACCACTGTAATCTGGGGTGTAAAACACACTTGACTAGATTTTAATTCATATGGGCATTGACATGCTGATATTTTGGACAAACCCGTGATGTGTGTGTGTGTGTGTGTGTGTGTGTGTGTGTGTGTGTGTGTGTGTGTGTGTGTGTGTGTGTGTGTGTGTGTGTGTGTGTGTGTGTGTGTGTGTGTGCATGCTCGTGTGTGCGTGCGTGTGTGTCTCAGCATTGTCTCGTGAGCTCTCATTATCAGTGCGTTTGAGAGGGTTTGGTGGAGGGAGAAGAATATGTATAATTGTCTTCTCGCCAAGCGATGGGTTTGTTTTAATTGACACTCGCTGGGACTACAAGAAACAAGGAACAACCCCCATCTACCGGCAGAATCTCCGCCACCCTCTCCTCCTTCTCCTCCTCCTCTTCTCTCTTCTGTACAGCCCCGCCACCCTCTCCACGCAAGGTTGGCTTCTATAACAGGACAACGCTTTCTCAGCTGAAGGTAACCTCAACTTTCACATGAAATACAAATGTTCACGCAATTAATCGGTATATGTGCCATAGGCCTACATTATATCCACATGGCTGATATTTGTCGAGGTGCGAAAAAATGGCATTGAAATAGAATACTGCCTGATGCATGGAGTGGAAAAGATTGTGCGCGTGCAAGCTATAAGATTTTGCATTAATGACAGATATAGTGAGACGTGTTACTGAGCTTTGAGATGTGAAAGGATTGGCGATAGACGGCTTATTTCTTTCATTCACAAGGAAACCAAAGTCAACATTGAGCCACCCGTGGTATAGTTCAAATATGGTTATCTTATCTGTCATTGTTTTTGAATACATGTTCATGGTCAACATTTTATAAGAAAAAATAACAAGGTTTAAATTGAGAAGACACTGCACAGTACACTGAACTGCAGAGGTTAGAGGTGATTCGCAGCAAAGTCTCAGCAGAATAGTGGAAAAAAGAGGGAAAACGGACAAAAAATACGTAATAGTAGCCTAAATGTGTTGCCAGTTTTAAAATGTCACGAGACACCCAAATAATAGTAAAATAACGATGAATTCTGAACTCTAACCGGAATGGAAATACTTTAGTTGGCCGCTATATTTCATTTTATTTATTTTATTCTTCAGGAGACAAAAGCCTGGCATGGTTACAAACAATGCAGGTATGAATTCACCCCAAAAAATAAAAGCCAAGGCGTTTAGAGACCAATAAGTTACTTTCCTTAGAAGATACTAATGTGTGTCCTCCATCCTTATTGGCATTACTGTAAGATGCATCATCAATAGTCATTTATTTTATTTTCCATTTTTTATCATATAGCAGATAATTACACATGTATAACCAATAACCTGCTATGGGACCCTAGACTTCTAAAATAGGCCTAGCTATAAACTAAATCCGAGAAAGAGGCAATAAGGCTACATTTCGATTTTGTTAAGTAAAACAACCCAAATAGGTTGATTTCCATTTCAGAGAGATGGACACTGGGAGAGCTCATGCATACATTGACGCATTTGAATCCTTTTTCACTCGGATGAAATGTCATTGCTGGAGGCAAGGGAGACACGCATCAAGGGGATCTATAGCACATTTCATATTCCTTATGAAGATGCACAATGAAATTATAACAATACTAATAATAGGCAGGATAATTTTAGTTTATAAAATAAATAACAACAGCTATCTATACATTTAGCAGGATATAAGCTTTTTAAAATAAGGTGGGCCACTTTGCGTTTTCTATCCTCTCCTGGGAACGCGTAATAAACACTGCAATTAAATGTCACACTGAACTGACATAATTTTAAGATTTCTTTGTCCAAGTGAAATGAATCCTCTGTATTTTTTTATTAAATGTTTTACCTCAGTGCTATGAAACTGACAGAGCGCGAACTAACTCTGCTGCTGCTAGCACATTCACCTCCTCCTCTAAAGCTTGGACATTTCTGCGCCGCGTTATCTAGAGGGGCCCAATTAAACACCCGACTTCTGATCCCGGGGACAAAATGGAAATGTAACACTTCTTAAAATGATTGGTGTTGGCGAGAGGAAGCGCACCTGCAACTCCATTGAGCTTTGGGGAGTTTATTAATGGTCCGGATTGTAAGCAGAGTTATCTTTTGTCCTCTGACACAAAACCTTTAATTCTCCCAGACGTGTTTTATTGTCTGTCAGGCCTCGGCCAGGGCCTTGGGGACAGAATAATACACACATTCGTTATATAGATAATATCAATTACCTCTTCGATAACATGGTATCCGTGCAATAAATATATTTAATGGAATTCAATATTTTGGATTAAAGTACAAAATGTCAATGGCAAAAAACAAGCAAACAAGCAGATTTAGCCAATATCATGGGTGCGTGTTGTCACACATTTGAGAGAGAAATCTGTCTGTCAGTGTATCGCGATAGTTTGAGTGTACAGAGGGGTTAATTGGAGAGACGATGGGCATGCTAATGAAGAGTTAGTGGCGGATAATTAGTTTCCATTGAGTGTAGGTTACCGTTTAATTGAGAGAGCATTGATTGGGCTTTAAAATGTGTAATTCCGTTACTTACACAGAATGGAAGCTTGACTCTGGCACTTCAGCGCATGCAGCCTTAGGATAACTAGAAAATGCATATAGGCTCCTATATAGGCTTCTTAATTAGGCTTACTTATTATGTTGGTTAGGAAAGGGTCTGGCATTTGGCATCTGTTCGTTTTAAAATCGCCCTATATGTTTTTGCCATGCTCTAGGCTATTTGTGGCATATTTATCGTAGTCCATATTGTATTATTTTGCAGGCCTACGTTGTGTTTGTAGGCTAAACTTGACATATGTTGGCTATGATAATCTTTTACCATTCTCTCTACGGAGTTACTGTAGCTGTCTTCTCCCTATAACATATCACTGCCCCGCCCCAACCTCCCAACACACACACACACACACACACACACACACACACACACACACACACACACACACACACACACACACACACACACACACACACACACACACACACACACACACACACACACACACACACACACACACACACACACACACACACACACACACACACACACACATCATGTAATCTTTAACATGAATTAATCAGGATCCTGTTAAATTAGGCCTAATATAATCTCGGGCTAAAGTAAAAAATATCCAATCCAAAAATGTACCCGACAATTGTAAAAATATCGCTTCACACGACTGTTTCACATAAGACGTGTCACATAAACGTATCGAATCAAATTCAGCAAATTAGAATTCTGAAACTCCATAATACATTTCAAACATATTAAAATTAGTTCAAATTACAATTCAATATCCAATGCTTATCCTTCTAATTCAATCACACCAAGAGCTTATGTAAATATCCCTAAACCGTATCGTGTCTTTAAGCTGTGATTTAGTCTCCACTAATGTGTCTGGTAACTAAAACCTATAGAAAAGAAAAGTAATGAAAATGTCAATACCCGAAGTGTCTCTCTCCACGCTCTCGCAGCCAGCATGCACGGCGGGTTTGAGAGGAGAGTGACAGCTCTTTGTTGGTGAATAGAAATCAGTGGCATAGAGAGAAGGGGCGACTCCTCCTACCAAATTATCCAAACTGGGCAGGCTTTTGCTCTCTTCACAAATAGAACACGGCTCTCCAACACAGGCAGTCCCAATCTGACCTTCAAGCACACGGAACCCTGTAACGGGAGATCGGTGGGGGACTGTCGAGAGAAAAATACCCAATCTAAACTTCTGCCATTTTAACCGTTCATCGCCATCATCATCAGTGCGTGTACTGGCACCCACCGTATCAGCTGGACTATACTTTTTCTTTTGGTGACAAGACATTCAGGGGAGAGGAAAACAATTTATTCCTGCCTTGACTTCTCCCCGTTCCTCATCTCTACACCGAGTTGTATTCGTTTTCCCCCAGTTTGCTTTGCACACTTGCAGAGGAGGTAAGCTGAGCTGAGTGTGCCTCTTGTGTGTGTATGCCTGTCTCGCAGCAGAACCAGTCGGATGCTCTGAGCCTACCGGACGCAGAGCTGTATATGGAAGTTGTGGGCTATAAGGCAGAAGCGAGCTGTTGCACATTGCGTCGTTCAAGAGCGGGAGCCATGCTGTTCCACGGGATCTCCGGTGACCACATCCAGGGCATCATGGAGGAGATGGAGAGGAGATCCAAAACCGACTCGCGCCTGGCCAAGGGCGTGCGGCTCAACGGAAGAGAAGCGGTGAGGAAAAGGAACACAATGCAATTTTGTTGTTTTATTCTGACATCTATGACGATTAACACCTACATCCGAATGGGAATAACTGCTTATGCGCAAGAGAATGCTGTAGAAGGTAGGCCTATAGTTGGGCTAATATAAAGAATCACTCGAAATAAAGTCTTAATGTTGTGGTTAATATTGAGTTTACAGATTCCTCTGCCCAACATAACAAACAATAACATGCAGACTAAATTGTATGCTCGTCTGGGGAAGTTTTCGTATGTAATACAAATATATTCACTTATAAACCTGTTAAGTGAATGTGCATAAACTAAATGTGACAATTATTACGCACAATTTTCCAATTTGTTACACAATTTATATTTTGAGCAAATAGCAAATTGCTGTTGTCAATATTTATCTATATAATATAGACTATGATTAAACAATAATTACAGATATAGCCTACTAGAGTTATCTGTGCTTGATTATTATTAGCATTTACATAATAATTGATTATAGACCTACATAATTTGTGTTATTATGATAATTATTATTCCTGGGTCATTGTTGTAATTTATGGTTAGGCGTGTAAAAGTAGGAGGTTATAGGGCCTTCTCAGCTGTCGATACAGCTTATTTTAAATGTGCAAGGAAGCGTCATTAATTATTCTTTGTCATTGTAATATCATTATGTAGCTCCATTTGTTAGATAAATTGAACGCAGCTACTCCCTAAACACAATGGACCCTGCATGTTATTACACTTCCAGCTCCGCAGGAATTTCTTGGGGTTCATTTTGCTTTTAAACCGAACTGTCATGAGCCCAAAATCTAACTAAAGTGCTACTTACTATTTTATTTATTTTCAAGAAAATCGTGTAATGCTGATTTTAGTGTAATATGTCATTTTCATATATGTTACAGTTTTATCACACACAAGCCAAACCCTCACATGAGAAGTAGAGGCCTAACTACAGGCTTAGGATGTGAGCCATGCATTTCCCACGTTAATATTCCCCTCCTTTCCTTCTCCTTCCAGACCATGCCTTCCATGGGCCCTGAGAAACCCGCGTTGTGTGCCGGCTGTGGAGGCAAAATATCGGATAGATATTATCTGCTCGCTGTGGACAAACAATGGCACCTACGGTGCCTCAAATGCTGTGAATGTAAACAGCATTTGGAGTCAGAACTCACGTGTTTCGCCAAGGATGGTAGCATCTACTGCAAGGATGATTACTACAGGTAAGAAAAATCTAAGGGTATGAATAGTTTTTCTACAGGCTTAGTGAAATAATGTATTTTATTATTCGATAATTGAACAACTCTCTCTCTCTCTCTCCCCCTCTCTCTCTCTCTCTGTTTGGTATTAGGCCTGTCATACAAACGATTGTTAGTGACTGAATCCATAGGCGTAAAACACAGACATAGGCCACGGAAAAAGGCAAATAGGCTATAAATCTAGGTTAAATGTATAATGTATGCAGAGAAGGCTTATTGGTTCGATCGGCTATAGCTTTACTCAACAGGGCATACAAAGCCTCATATAATGACTCGACAACATGGACATAGACACAGCTGTAGCCATGTAGCCTATAGATATCAGAGGCAATCTGGCATTTCCACTGCATAGCCGAGGTGTTATTATACAAAAACTGCGGATGGAGGTTATAACATTATAAGCAAACTGCTGGGGGGAAAAAACAATAACGACATGGAGGTGTCTTTTATGTGGCTCCCCCCCCCCCCCCCCCCCCCCCCTCTCCTCGCAGTGTGTGTGAGTGTGTTCCATTTTTTTCAATCCTGTTCGGAATGTTTTAGAAGTGTCATGTCTGCGCGTCCTTGTTCTAGAAGGTTCTCCGTGCAGAGGTGCGCTCGCTGCCACCTCGGGATCTCAGCATCTGAGATGGTGATGCGCGCGAGGGACTCCGTATACCACCTGAGCTGCTTCACGTGCACCACGTGCAACAAGACCCTGACGACAGGCGACCACTTCGGCATGAAGGACAGCCTGGTGTACTGCCGGGTCCACTTCGAGACCATATCCCAGGGAGAGTACCCCCACCCTGGCCTCAACTATGCCGAGATGGCGGCTAAAGGTGGAGGTCTGGCGCTGCCATACTTCAATGGCACTGGAACGGCCCAGAAGGGAAGGCCTCGGAAGAGGAAGAGCCCCGCCATGGGCATAGACATCACTAGCTACAACTCAGGTGAGGAGACAGAGAAGATGAGAGGACTGGCTGTTTGGGTAGTTGTATCGGGGAATTGATGCTGTTGCACTCTTTGAAAATAACGTTTCGATGGGGATGTAATGGTTAGGGCTAATATAATGTTATTACATGCTAACGAAGGGGCGGCAGGTGGCCTAGTGGTTAGAGCGTTGGGCCAGTAACCGAAAGGTTGCCAAATCGAATCCCCGAGCTGACGAGTTAAAAATCTGTCGTTCTGAACAAGGCAGTCAACCCACTGTTCCTAGGCTGTCATTGTAAATAAGAATTTGTTCTTAACTGACTTGTATAGTTATATAAAATTTAAAAAACACGACGTGCGCTGGTGAACTGACGAATATAGAGCTGGCTGCTGGAATTTTTGGCTTGCTTGGTGTTTAAGTCCGTAGGCCTACTCCGAAAGCAATTTTAAACAAAAAGGGAAGGGGGAAAGAGAACAATTGGCCATTCAACAAAATTGAAGAGGCCTTCTATGAATGTCTGCTCTGTTTATGAAGCCTATTTGCATTTACCATCATTATGCTACATTTCTTGTTGTCAAAATGATCTAAAATTGACCCACAGTTAAACATTCTATTACATTTTCTAATTAAGAATCGTTTTAGGTTATCGAAGGTCTAACATGGGCACACACATGAACTTGAACCATATGCACGTGCAAGGGGTAACGGGTGACCTATACGCACGTGCAGAGGGTACGGTAATTCACTTGCTTAAAATGTGCCGCAGCTAATGCCCTTTTTCCGCCTTTAGTTTTACTTGGGGAGACATTGCCTCCTCGGTTAGGCTATAGCCTACCGTAGGCATACAGTTAGCCTAATTTTACTTTTGAATATCTGGAATTCAAAACGCAGAATGTTATAATGCAACCAACCCCGCATATTCTCTTTTGTTGTTGCTTTTTAGAATTAGTATCCGGTTGATACAGTTGTTAATTGTGTGCCAAGTTTCCTCTGTTCACCATGAATGAAAGGAAAAAAGGGTAATCTGCGTGTTAACAGTTCTGCGTTAATTGAAGGTGCTTTAGGAATCCCTGGCCTTCAACCACTTCTGAATCATACTCGGGAAGGTCAGCACAGTTCTCAGAAACAGAACAGAAGTGAAAGATGGAGCGGGAATACAGTAGAATAGGCCTACCAATAATAATAAATTAATAACGACAAGGATAATAATCGACATTTTCTGAAGACTGTTTCATTTCCATAAATAATGTCAATATGCCTCCTTAATTTATTTGGTCTCCGTTTAAAAAAAATATATATATATATAGCTATAGAAGTTGTGCATCTTTAAAGCACTTTTTTGGTTGCACTGCAAAGACATACATACACGCTTGTAGTTTTAACTCAGAATGAAGTCCTGCTTTTGTATGTAGCGTTCCAACATCAGAAATTGCATGTCTTTCACAGTCAGGTGCGGGCAAAAACCTTTATATTGTCTAGATCCGGGTTATAATGTTTTGGATCTGTCTCCTCTGTATGTCTATACGTCTTTTAGAGGATTCTCCAATGCAGTCCCATGTCGACTTTGCAGTTGTTCGGTTATACTTTGCTGCTCAGCATGTTTTCATAGTGACCCCTGGTGGGTAGTTATAGAACGAAAGGCACTGGACGAAAATAGGATACCCAAGATTTAAAGATTGAGGTCTTATTTATTGCAGTGCATTCAAGATGCGTGTCTTACATTAAAAATAACATGAAAATAAGTGTTTTAAGTTATAAGTTAATGATGAACAATCTGGTAGTAGTCCTGGTCGAGATTCATTTGAAAAATAAATGGAGTGTGTAGGTCAGAGATATTTAATCCTAGATTCATCTGCGTTCGTGCTTAGCTCTGGATTCACTAAAACTAGAATTAAGCCTACTGGAGCAATGCATTTTGGGTCTTTGAAACCGGCACTAAAGTCAGTCATTTAAACTAGTGATTTGCATTTCCAGGGGGCCGTAAATAACAAGATAGGTGTGTTGAAAAAAATGAATGGCCTGCTATATTGTTCCAGTTTATTAGACAGAGAATTAGAGACGACCACTTGATGTGATAGAGTAGAAAGAGTCTGTCATAGGGAGCTACTGTAGGTCCATATACGCTATAGAAATGACTGCTGGCTGTGTTGACTATTAAAATAATTGTCTTTTAATCATGGAATGTCAATCAATTATTGTAAATATTTTCCCATAAACAGTTAAGGACCTAAAAGGATGATGCATGTTGGAAGTAGGGATCACATTTGAATGACAACACAGTATTACTTTCTTTAAACACATTAGAAATACTGTACCAAATCAACTAACTCTTACTTAAAAAAAAATAAAAAATACATTTATAATACTTTCTAAGGGTTTCGGGTCAGTTCAATTTGGAATAATTATGAATCAATGAAAGATTTAAATCTTAACTGAAAACTATGGCCAGTTTACGGACATTTTGTGTCTTGAATTTCTGTTCATTGGAATGCGTGGCCATATTAAACTATTCCCAACCCTGCTCCGGTTGACTTGTATCTTTCTATTCTCACCCATTTTGGGGGAGTGCCGTCCATCTAATCTTCTAGGGATTATATTTACAAGTATCCAGCAGCACCCCGATTAAAAAAAATATATATTATTCTACATGGCACGTAATGCATTCTCCAATGTGGCAGTATATGTGCTCTAAGCTGACGCCTCCTCCTCTTGGTTAGGTTGTAATGAGAATGATGGGGAACACCTGGATCGTGACCAGGCCTACCCTCCAGCCCAGAAGAACAAGCGCATGCGTACCTCCTTCAAGCACCACCAGCTCCGCACCATGAAGTCCTACTTTGCTATCAACCACAACCCAGACGCCAAGGACCTCAAACAGCTGGCCCAGAAGACAGGCCTCACCAAAAGAGTTCTACAGGTAAGCAGAAGCCATCGACCTCCTTCTCGACCCTTGACCTAGTATGACGTCTTCACTGTATCCTCCATTCCACCGTTTGTTCTTTTTTTTTTTACCATCAGTCCATTTAATTCATCCTTTTTTGTTTTGTTAGGTTTTAATCAAATGTTTAATTTGTTTTCTACCAATGTTGAGTTGTATGGAATGTTGTTAGGCACTAGGGTTCCTTGATGTACTGTATGAAGTAGATGCAGTGTATTTGTAGTGTTCAGGGTTTATAGACATATCATTTATCCACTAATCACCCCCAGTCTCCCTGGGTCAGTGGTGGCAAGAGTAACTTAAACTAATGTTCACAGAGCGAGAAACTTAAACTAACGTACACAGAGAGAGAGAGAGAGAGAGAGAGAGAGAGAGAGAGAGAGAGAGAGAGAGAGAGAGAGAGAGAGAGAGTGTGCACAAGTCTTGTAAGGATCTTTTACAAAAGAAAAACTTTTTCAGCTGGTCATTTCTCATGTGGTTTCTACTCCCTGAGTCCAAAATAATGGCGTCAAAAATCAGCAGTTTGTAGTTATTGCACTTTGTACTCTGCCAGGAGAGTCAGCTAGTGGACAACACTGTGATGTCAAACAGATCAATTTTATGAGAAAGAAAGAAAGAAAAGAAAGTAAATAAGTTGCTAATATATATATTTTTAATATACATCAGACATAAACATAAAGTAAAAGCCATTGGATTGGATTGGTTTACAGGTATGGTTCCAAAACGCAAGAGCCAAATTCAGAAGGAACGTTTTGCGACAGGAGAATGGTGTTGACAAGGCCGACGGCACGTCACTCCCTCCACCCTCGTCCGACAGCGGCGCTCTGACACCCCCCTCCAGCGCGGCCACACTAACAGACCTGACCAATCCCTCTATCACTGTAGTGACCTCCGTCACGTCTAGTTTGGACAGCCATGATTCGGGGAGCCCCTCACAGACTACCTTGACAAACCTTTTCTAGCAAGCTCTACGACTCCTCGCTCTTAACTCATTTTGTTTTTTTCCCCCCAATTTGCAATGATATATTTTTAAACAACATCTTTAAAGAAAACAGAGACAGTTCCATGGATACATAAAGTACGGTACTGTACTGTACACACAACAGAAAGCAGCAAGAACATCGACAACAACAACAGCAACATTTAATCAGGAGATTATTTTGATGTGTAGCATTTGCAACCGCTTGGCAGCTGAGTTTGTAGTCAACCTATTTAGTGATTGGTCTTGTGTCGAGGACGTTTTGAATCTGGAAGGCATTGACAAATTATTATAGAGGGTACCACAATCTGGGTCAGAGCCCAAAATTAAGTTATTTAAATGGTAATAGTATATTATTTTTACTTGATTTAATTTAATTTGTTCATTTGATTTGATTTAGTCTAAAATTGATCCCGGCCTGATAATTCATTTAAAATCATTAATACTATGTTAGTACTATCCTATTTAAGGCATATTTTGATATTTCCTTTTTTAATTTTTTTTATCTTTTAAATATGAATTTTCAGAATGTTGTGTAAAAGATCATTCAGAGTTATCCTGGATGTTATAAGACATTGGAGCATTATAGAGATGAGTAATTTCCCGTCTCTAAATTAACGTTGTACAACAAAACAAACATTACAACTCTAATGCCAGGTGGCTGCGGTGACGTCAACATGCATTTTGTCTTAACATGATACATCTCAACTGTGACAGAAAAGAATAAGAACAGAACACATCTCTAGATCTGTACAGTGGTAACTGTCCAACATGTAATGCAGTCACGTTGATATTAGAAGGAGTTCAACAATATAAATCAGTGAGTAAAATTCTGATTGGGACAGAGTTCACGGGCACTGTTTGAAATTATTGTTTCCATGGTACTTTTACTAATCTGTTGGCCTCATTTTACATACCAAACACACAACTGGAAAAACAATTCTGTTGGCCTCATTTTACATACCAAACACACAAATGGAAAAAAACGTAGTTTATCTGGATTCAGCGAGCCCGTAGAATGACTGTTAAATACAATTGCACAGTGACAATGTACTGGCCAATGGAAAGTACATTGTTATTATTATTATCATCATGTTTCTCAGGGTAAAGAAGGGTTGATTCTGAAAAAGGTAAGAAGGTCGGAGAGGAAGATTATAACAAGTGAGGGATGACGATATGGAAGATTAGATGTGTAGACCTGACAGAAACATTACAATGACCCCAGAAAAGCTGGAGATATTAGACAGCTAGTGGGACAAAGAAATCATCCTCCACGTTTTCTCCTTGGCCATATTTAAACTTTACCGACACTTGCTACTGAACAGACCAATTATCTTTTTCCTCTGGCTGATTTCGGAGAAAGAGACACAAAAAGAAATAGAAGGATTTCTTTCTGACGGGGTTCAACTTTTATTTTTTGTCTCCTGGGCAAGCTGTTTAAGGTCGTTGGCGTCGGGTTGTGGTTGATAGCAAAGCAGGACTACATGGTGCGAATTAGGAGAAAGAAAAAGAGAGATTCCTGGCTGCGGGCTTCAAACATTTTTTATTGTAATTGTCACAATTTGTTCTATTGTAGAACATAGCGTTACTCTCAATCTACTTGATGAAGTAGATGCTTAACTCAGTTCTACTATGTGCCTTATGCTATAACTTGGAAGAAAGTTTGTCAACTTCAGGATTTATATGTTATTGTTTGTTGACTGATTCACATCTTTTTGACGCCTCACTAGTTTTGTACTGTTTTAACATCTTATTTCTGAAGATCTTTTTATGGTGTATCCTGTTAGAAAGGGGGCAGCGGTGTCTTAGAAAGCAGCACTCTTTCAGATATAGTTGGTTAATCCAATAATATTCATGTTTATAGTTGAGTACACTAAGTGTTCTATCGAGATTGTCCATGTTTCCCTGTTTCTTGACAAAGATGGTGTATAGAAACTATTTCCTCTTAAATATTTATGGACCAAACGGTTGTTATATATCTTATTAAATTTTGTGTGAATAAAAAAATACTTTGTTTTAAATGAGTTTTTATTTTTCATTTACACTTGCCATTTTTTTTGTGTTATCCCTTAGATACTAGGTTTTTATTATTTCACTCACATCAACAAATGAAAATGAGCATTCAATGATTGATTGACCAATTAAAACAAACGTTCCACATTTTTTACTTTCATTTTTAATTATTTTTAATTTCCTATTTGATGGTGTTTACAGCTTCAAAGTAATGCCCCATGAATTTGCACCTAAACCCTGTAGTCAACAATTATGAAAATTGCTTTTTAATGCATGAATATGGCTATATAACTTTTTTTTAAATGGAAAAAGGAACGCTGCAAAGCATACATTGACTGATATATCTGTATATTATATAAGTAGTGCTAAGGTGGCATAACAGTAAATGCAGACCTATAAAGCCAGGTTGCTCTGTAGTTAATATATTGTTACTCTATGATTTCTTACAGGGAGAACAAATCTTGGGGCATTACAGCCAAACTTCCCGACGTTTGAAAATTCCCTAAAGTATTAAAAGAAGGGGAAAACTTTGGTCGGAATTCCTCACCATTGAAGACAAAGACAGTATTAGGATAAGACGATAGAATATTGAGAGAGAACAAAATAACAAGACATGTTTCAGTCAAAAAAAATGTACAACAACCCCAAAAAATTGAAACCGTTTTTCCTGAATGTTTGAATCGAACTACGGAGAAGAATACAGTGTGTGATTACTGATATCGTTGTGAAAAAAGACTTGACTTTGCTCATATTGGAATGCCATTCACACACAGTGGAAAAAGTTGTATAGTAACATAGCTGTATATAGCAGAACAGCATGGCAGCACAGGGGGTTACAGTAGGATTAAGAGACTGCAGACATTTAACAACACTACAGGACACACACACACACACACACACACACACACACACACACACACACACACACACCCTTCCCTTACCCCACACACTCTAACCTCTACCCTCTATAGAATCAGCTTGCTATATAAAAAAACAAACTTTCTTTTGTCACAAATGTCATTTTGTAAACACATGGCCTCCTTGAAACTCGGCAGCAGGACGCCCATCAAACGGGCTGATGAAGAGGACTGCAGAGTTGGCGCTTTGCCATCTGGCTGCACTGAGGAAAAAGGATGTAGCACAAAGATGAAGAGGATTCCCATTTTGCATGCACCTCATCATATCGTTAACATTTTCATTGAGCTGTATATTATTACTTCGTTTGATGCATTGTATTAGTATCATTCGTTGTCAGCTGTAAAAAATAAATAAAATAAACCCTATGAAAATCCTTCCCTGATGATGCTCATATACCTTACGGTGGAAAATGAAATGTCATTGTGATGACATAGATGGATTTTAATGCTTGAAGCTTATTTATACATGACATTCAGCTAACTAAGGACAATATTAACAATCCGATTATTACTGGCTGATTTCAATATCGTAGTTCTTATGTTCCTGTTTACTGTGCAGCTTTTAAAATACACAACCAGCTCACGGAATTAACGGAGTGATTGCATTAATTAGATGTGGAATTCAAGCTATTTACAATATGTTTTCTGTTCAGTTACAGTGTATAGGAACTGGATAGAGTCCATTCAGACTCCTGACAAATGTGGGCACCACGTTTCATTCTTGGGGTAAAACTACACCACATAATTCTAATTGACTAACCGCGTCTCCTAGTCTCACAAATCACAATGCCTGTAACCTAATCCCACTGGCTTGGGTCCTCAGTACTGTGTGATTACTGCTCTACGATGAACGCTGCATATCCATGTTGGGAAGAAGGGAGACGGAAGGGAGCAGAGGGCCAGGATGGGGGAGGAGGGAACGGTGGTGCCACATGGGGCCTAGTAAACAGCTTGCTGTTGAATTCCAACAACGTGGGAAACAGCAAACACTACAGACAAGTCCAAGCCTAAACCTCACTCACTGGGGTGCTGGTCGTGCTGTTTTTCCTGGCCCGGGCGGTGGGCGGTTTACACTAGCGAGCAGCAGGAAGTGGGATTGCAACATAACATAAACAAACAGTGTCGGCCATCTTGGATTCAGAAGATTCTGGACATCATCACAGCATCCTGCTGACTGACAAGAATGTGAAGGGATGGAGGTTTGTGACTGGAATGCCTCTTATCGGAACCATTAGTGTGTGTGTTACAGTAGTCTGCTGAGGGGAGGACGGCTCATAATAATGATCGGAACGGAGCAAATGGAATGGCATCAAGCATATGTTTGATGCATTTGATACCGTTCCACTGGTTCCGCTCCAGTCATTACCACGAGCCCGTCCTCCCCAATTAAGGATCCACCAATCAATCAATCAATCAATCAAATGTATTTATAAAACTGTTTTTACATAAGCAGATGTCACCAAGTGCTATACCCAGCCTAAAACCCCAAACAGCAAGCAATGCAGATGTAGAAGCATGGTGGCTAGGAAAAACTCCCTAGAAAGGCAGAAACCTAGAGAGGAACCAGGCTCTGAGGGGTGGCCAGTCCTCTTCTGGCGGTGCCAGGTGGAGATTATAAGAGCACATAGCCGTTAAGACCAGATTGTTCTTCAAGATGTTCAGACGCTCATAGACAACCAGCAGGATCAAATAATAATCACAATGGTTGTAGAGGGTCCAGGTCAGCACCTCAGTAGTCAATGTCAATTGGCTTTTCATAGCTGAGCATTCAGAGGTCGAGACAGCAGGTGTGGTAGAGAGAGAGAGAGAGAGAGTTGAAAACAGAAGGTCCGGGACATCTTTCATTAGTGCCAATTGCAGTTGCTTAATGGACTCAAAAATGTCACAATATTTCCCAATACTGTTCAGCTGCTATGTCACTTCCTTTCATAATTGTAATCACTATGAAAGGAAGTGATCACGACTTCCTTACTTTAGATATTTGATTGTGAGAGAGAGCAGCAGAGGGAAGGGAGGTTTTGTTCATATTATTGGAACACGTGATGTCACTAAAGTTCACACCAGGAGCAGAGAGCATGTCAGGTGACCACATCTCTCAGGTAGTACAGTACAGGACATGGAGCATGTCAGGTGACCACATCTCTCAGGTAGTACAGTACAGGACATGGAGCAAAGAGCATGTCAGGTGACCACATCTCTCAGGTAGTACAGTACAGGACATGGAGCAGAGAGCATGTCAGGTGACCAAGTCTCTCAGGTAATACAGTACAGGACATGGAGCAGAGAGCATGTCAGGTGACCACATCTCTCAGGTAGTACAGGACATGGAGATGGGAATGGATCCCTGTTGGGCGATTACACACGAACGCAAGCAATCACGCATACACACGTGACAACATGTTGCTCTAACAGGGTGTCAGTTCAAAGTGTGTTCTAGTTCTGCCCCAGTGCTCGCCAGGTGTGCATTTCACACACACACACACACACACACACACACACACACACACACACACACACACACACACACACACACACACACACACACACACACACACACACACACACACACACACACACACACACACACACACACACACACACGTGGATGTCAGAGGGATGACGATCTCGACAAGACACGACTCAACCTAATGCCCTGTAGGCTGCTAAGACACAGCAGTGACGGGGGAGAGGAGAGTGTGTTGGGGGAGGAACGCGGGAGAGGGAAGACGGGTCTGCCCTGTGTGGGGTGATGCAGAACAGGTGGACAGATACGGGTTGACACTAAAAGGAGTGACACACACACACAAACACATACAAAACGTTCTGCTGTGGGTTACGAGGATAAGTCCATGTTACACGTCTTGTCCTTCACATCGTTATAAGGCGTCTCTCCTGTGCCTCAATTACACAGAGATTTCCCTGCAGCTCAAATGAAACTTTATCTCTCTCTGTTTCTAACGGTGTATTATTCAGTATTTACATTCAGTTGTTCTGTGAAGCCTTACATCTAAACCTTGAACACACAATGATCAGGGATACCGACTGTGTGTTGCAATTATACTTTGAAGATGAGCAGAGTGCAAACATCACACACACTGCCTGCCAGTTCATCTTGCTCTCAATAAATAACACAACGTACATACTTTCCTGTGGCTTTGAGCTGGTGTAGGGAAACAGATGCCCTGACTGGTTGCATGGATACAGCAGGCCTCACTGACACTCTCTCTTCTTCTCCCCTCCTCCCCTCTTCTTTCCTCCTCTCCTCTCCTCTTCTCCTCTTCTCCCCCTCTCTCATCATCTCCTCTTCTCCCCTCTTCTTTCCTCTTCTCCCCTCCTCTCCTTTTCTCCCCTCCTCACCTCTTCTCCACTCCTCTCCCATCCTCTTCTCCCCTCTCCTCTCGTCTCCTCTTCTCCCCTCCTCTCCTCTTGTCTCCTCTTCTCCCCTTCTCTCCTCTTGTCTCCTCTTCTCCCCTCCTCTCCTTTCCTCTCCTCTTCTCACCTCTCCTCTTGTCTCCTCTTCTCCCCTCCTCTCCTTTCCTCTCCTCTTCTCCCTTCTCCTCTTGTCTCCTCTTCTCCCCTCCTCTCTTTCCTCTCCTCTTCTACCCTCTCCTCTTGTCTCCTCTTCTCCCCTCCTCTCTCCTTTTCTCCCCTCCTCACCTCTTCTCCACTCCTCTCCCATCCTCTTCTCCCCTCTCCTCTTGTCTCCTCTTCTCCCCTCCTCTCCTTTCCTCTCCTCTTCTCACCTCTCCTCTTGTCTCCTCTTCTCCCCTCCTCTCCTTTCCTCTCCTCTTCTCACCTCTCCTCTTGTCTCCTCTTCTCCCCTCCTCTCCTTTCCTCTCCTCTTCTCCCTTCTCCTCTTGTCTCCTCTTCTCCCCTCCTCTCCCCTCCTCTCCTTTCCTCTCCTCTTCTCCCTTCTCCTCTTGTCTCCTCTTCTCCCCTCCTCTCTTTCCTCTCCTCTTCTACCCTCTCCTCTTGTCTCCTCTTCTCCCCTCCTCTCTCCTTTTCTCCCCTCTCCTCTTCTCCCCTCCTTTCCTCTTGTCTCCTCTTCTCCTCTTGTCTCCTCTTCTCCCCTCCTCTCCTTTCCTCTCCTCAACTCCTCTCATCTATTCATAACCCTAGACCTATTCCACATTTGGTTGTGTTACAGCCTGAATTAAAAATGTATTAAATTGTTTTGTTTTCTACCCATTTACCCACAATACCCCATAATGACAAAGTGAAAACATGTTTTTAGAAATGTTTGCAAATGTATTGAAAATTAAATATCTAATTTACATAAGTATTCACACCCCTGAGTCAATACATGTTAGAATCACCTCTAAGAGCTTTGCACATCTGGATTGTACAATATTTGCACATTATTCTTTTTTTTATTATTATTATTATTTATTATTCAAGCTCTGTCAAGTTGGTTGTTGATCATTGCTAGACAGTCTTGACATTAATTTTAAAGCCAATTTAAGTAAAAACTTTAACTAGGCCACTCAGGAACATTCAGTGCTGTCTTGGTAAGCAACTCCAGCATATATGTGGCCTTGTGTTTTCGGTTATTGTCCTGCTGAAAGGTGAATTTGTCTCCCAGTGTCTGTTGGAAAGCAGACTGAACCAGGTTTTCCTCTCGGATTTTGCCTGTGCTTAGCTCTATTGCGTTTATTTTTATCCTAAAAAACTCCCTAGTCCTTGCCGATGACAAGCATACCCATAACATGATGCAGCCACCAACATGCTAGAAAATATGAAGATTGGTACTCAGTGATGTGTTGTGTTGGATTTGCCTCAAACATAACACTTTTTATTCAGGACATAAAGTACATTTCTTTGCCAATTTTTTTGCAGTTTTACTTTTAGTGCCTTATTGCAAACAGGATGCATGTTTTGGAATATTTGTATTCTGTACAGGCTTCCTTCTTTTCACTCTGTCATTTAGGTTAGTATTGTGGAGTAACTGCAATGTTGTTGATCCATCCTTAGTTTTCCCATATCGCAGCCGTTAAACTCTGTAACTGTTTTAAAGTCACCATTGTCCGCATGGTGAAATCCCTGAGAGGTTTCCTTCCTCTCCGGCAACTGAGTTAGGAATTCTGTAGTGACTGGGTGTATTGATACACCATCCAAGTGCAATTAATAACTTCACCATCTCAAAGGGATATTCAATGTCTGCTTTTTTTTGGAAAACCTTCCTGTCTTTGTGGTTGAGTCTGTGTTTGAAATTCACTGCCCGACTGATAGGTACAGAGATGAGGTATTCATTCAAAATCATGTTAAACACTTTTATTACACATGCAACTTATTATGTGACTTGTTAAGCAAATATTTACTTCTGAACTTATTTAGGCTTGCCATAACAAAGGGGTCAAATACTTATTGACTCAAAACATTTCAGCTTAAATGTTTTATTAATTAGTAAAAATGTCAAAAACATAATTTCACTTTGACATTATGGGGTGTTGGTGGAGGCCAGTGACACCACATCTCAATTTAATCAATATAAAATTCAGGCTGTAACACAACAAAATGTGGAAAAAGTCAAGGGGTGTGAATACCTTCTGAAGGCACTGTAATGTAATGAACAGATGATTTACCGTTTTTATACTTAATACTCTGTAAAAACACAATGTGAACAGATTTGAAAATGTGTTAAAAATAAACTGGTAATTTAACATAACAAAACAAATTAACACAAAATGTTGTCAAAAAAATGTATCATTTGAAAAGTATGTTTAAATAGTGGTAATGTTTAATTAAGGATTTTATATAATATTAAACATCGTACAATGTTATGAAATATTTGTTTTAATGCAATATATTTGACCATATTTGTGTATGCGTTCAGATTTCATTGTGCATTGATGACAATGTAAATAATTTATAGTTTTAATTATGAATGTGACCACATCTAGAACACTTCCGATGGCTAGTTACCTTTGTATGATATACAATTTAAAATGGTGACAATCTGTGGTAAATTCATATGGTGCCAAATACAACAACATGCATTGTTTTTATCAGAAAATAATGTACTGTAATTAGACTGTCACGATCGTCAAAGGGACTGAGTGAGGACCAAGGCGCAGCGCGTGGAAAGTACATCTTCTTTATTTAAAGGAAGAAGACGAAAAACAAACCGAACAGTCCCGTATGGTGCGACAAACACTGACACAGGAGACAACCACCCACAACGAACACTGTGAAACAACCTACCTAAATATGACTCTCAATTAGAGGAACGCCAAACACCTGCCTCTAATTAAGAGCCATACCAGGCAACCCTTAAACCAACATAGAAACAGAAAACATAGAATGCCCACCCAAACTCACGTCCTGACCAACTAACACATACAACAAACTAACAGAAATAGGTCAGGAACGTGACATAGACAAATAAATCACACCTACATCATCTGCCCAAAGATCAATGCAACTAATCTATTTTCCCAAACCCAAATCCAATCAACAAACAATATGATGTGTCAGATGATCAATATATTTAGTAGATTTTCCAACCAGAAATTGTTCCAATATTGCATATATAGCGTACTGTCTATACCAAATTGTTCTGCTTTTTTTTCTTTGAAAAAAAGGTGAGACTAGGATATATCTGAAAATAACTGATTATATCAAACATCTTTAGTTTGAAACCAAATATAGGCACCAAATGTAAGAAATACACAGCGCTAAAAACATTATGACCATGTCACCTTTTAATCTGAGTAATTTTGTTTTCATGAATTAAGGAAATACTCAATTTCTTTATCAAATGTTTGTCAGTCACCTACCTCAGATAGATACCTCAGCTACCCCTCCAGCTACAGCATACCCCCTTAGAGCCAAAAACATCATCCTCCTCAGCAGGAGAAGACAGACATTGCAGATGTGTCAGAAAGTGAAAGAGTCTATCTATACATAAACAAATAAGAATAATCCTCAAATCAAATTAAAGATCTTGGCTGAATAAACAATACCAGTGAGTGAAAGATTACGTTTGCCATTGGTTTAATGCAGATCAATGGTGTGCACCACTTTTAGAACAATGGAAATCCAACACCATTATTAAACAGATTTCACCATAGAAACAGCCAGGCGTAGTGCGGTGTGTGTGCGGTGTGTGTGTTGAACCATGAGGATCTCTTGTTGCAACTCCTCTTGCTGCCTGATGCATTACGTTTCATCCAGCCATCTAATTATTCCCTCAGAAACCTGAAATTTGAAGATACAAAAGAGCGTCCCTATCTGTCACTGAGTGCCATTGATCTTATTGAAACAAAATGTGGGTGTAGAGGAAACCCAATATAACTCCATGCCATTGAATTCCACACAGCATTATTCACCAACAGAATTGACAGGTTTCCCTGAGACGTTCCTTTTAATCTTCAACTGTTGTTCAAGAAGAGAAAAAAACGACACTCCAGGCTTTTCCCCTTTTTCCATATTTGCGAGGAGGTTAACAACAAGGCTATTGAAGTAGGGATAAAAAAAATACTATTCCATATAACTTGTTGATTATTAACATTGAGAAGACAGGTGTATGTGGTGTATTACAGGTGTATGTGGTGTATTACAGGTGTATGTGGTGTATTACAGGTGTATGTGGTGTATTACAGGTGTATGTGGTGTATGTGGTGTATTACAGGTGTATGTGGTGTATTACAGGTGTATGTGGTGTATTACAGGTGTATGCTGTGCATTACAGGTGTATGCTGTGTATTACAGGTGTATGTGGTGTATTACAGGTATATGTGGTGTATTACAGGTGTATGTGGTGTATTACAGGTGTATGTGGTGTATTACAGGTGTATGTGGTGTATTACAGGTGTATGTGGTGTATTACAGGTGTATGCTGTGTATAACAGGTGTATGTGGTGTATTGCAAGTGTATGCTGTGTATTACAGGTGTATGTGGTGTATTACAGGTGTATGTGGTGTATTACAGGTGTATGTGGTGTATTACAGGTGTATGTGGTGTATTACAGGTGTATGCACTGTATTACAAGGTGTATGCTCTGTATTGCAGGTGTATGCTGTGTATTACAGGTGTATGTGGTGTATTACAGGTGTATGTGGTGTATTACAGGTGTATGCTGTGTATTACAGGTGTATGTGGTGTATTACAGGTGTATGTGGTGTATTACAGGTGTATGCGCTGTATTACTGGTGTATGTGGTATATTACAGGTGTATGTGGTGTATTACAGGTGTATGTGCTGTATTACTGGTGTGTGTGGTGTATTACAGGTGTATGTGGTGTATTACAGGTGTATGTGGTGTATTACAGGTGTATGCTGTGTATTACAGGTGTATGCTGTGTATTACAGGTGTATGCGCTGTATTACTGGTGTATGCGGTGTATTACAGGTGTATGTGGTGTATTACAGGTGTATGTGGTGTATTACAGGTGTATGCTGTGTATTACAGGTGTATGTGCTGTATTACAGGTGTATGTGGTGTATTACAGGTGTATGCGGTGTATTACAGGTGTATGTGGTGTATTACAAGTGTATGCGCTGTATTTTTTATTTATTTATTTATTTCACCTTTATTTAACCAGGTAGGCAAATTGAGAACACGTTCTCATTTACAATTGCGACCTGGCCAAGATAAAGCAAAGCAGTTCGACACATAAAACAACACATAGTTACACATGGAGTAAAACAAACATACAGTCAATAATACAGTGAAAAATAAGTCTATATACAATGTGAGCAAGTGAGGTGAGATAAGGGAGGTGAAGGCAAACAAAATATATATATAAGTAAATAAAAATATAAAAGGCCATGGTGGCGAAGTAAATACAATATAGCAAGTAAAAAAAAGTAAAAAAAGTAGAGATAGTAGAGATAGAAAAAAGTAGAGATAGAAATAATGGGGTGCAAAGGAGCAAAATAAATAAATAAATAAATACAGTAGGTAAAGAGGTAGATTGTTTGGGCTAAATTATAGATGGGCTATGTACAGGTGCAGTAATCTATGAGCTGCTCTGACAGCTGGTGCTTAAAGCTAGTGAGGGAGATAAGTGTTTCCAGTTTCAGAGATTTTTGTAGTTCGTTCCAGTCATTGGCAGCAGAGAACTGGAAGGAGAGGCGGCCAAAGGAAGAATTGGTTTTGGGGGTGACCAGAGAGATATACCTGCTGGAGCGCGTGCTACAGGTAGGTGCTGCTATGGTGACCAGCGAGCTGAGATAAGGGGGGACTTTACCTAGCAGGGTCTTGTAGATGACCTGGAGCCAGTGGGTTTGACGACGAGTATGAAGCGAGGGCCAGCCAACGAGAGTGTACAGGTCGCAGTGGTGAGTAGTATATGGGGCTTTGGTGACAAAACGGATGGCACTGTGATAGACTGCATCCAATTTATTGAGTAGGGTTTTGGAGGCTATTTTGTAAATGACATCACCGAAGTCGAGGATTGGTAGGACAGGTGTATTATTACAGTATTACAGTATTACAGGTGTATGCGCTGTATTACTGGTGTATGTGGTGTATTACTGGTGTATGCGGTGTATTACAGGTGTATGTTGTGTATTACAGGTGTATGCGCTGTATTACTGGTGTATTACAGGTGTATGTGGTGTATTACAGGTGTATGTGGTGTATTACAGGTGTATGCAGTGTATTACTGGTGTATGCGGTGTATTACAGGTGTATGTGGTGTATTACAGGTGTATGTGGTGTATTACAGGTGTATGTGGTGTATTACAGGTGTATGCAGTGTATTACAGGTGTATGTGGTATATTACAGGTGTATGCACTGTATTACTGGTGTATGCTGTGTATTACAGGTGTATGCGCTGTATTACTGGTGTATTACAGGTGTATGTGGTGTATTACAGGTGTATGCAGTGTATTACAGGTGTATGTGGTGTATTACAGGTGTATGTGGTATATTACAGGTGTATGCACTGTATTACTGGTGTATGCGGTGTATTACAGGTGTATGTGGTGTATTATATGTGTATGTGGTGTATTACAGGTGTATGTGGTGTATTACAGGTGTATGTGGTGTATTACAGGTGTATGCAGTGTATTACAGGTGTATGTGGTGTATTACAGGTGTATGTGGTGTATTACAGGTGTATGCGGTGTATTACAGGTGTATGCAGTGTATTACAGGTGTATGTGGTGTATTACAGGTGTATGTGGTGTATTACAGGTGTATGCACTGTATTACTGGTGTATGCGGTGTATTACTGGTGTATGCGGTGTATTACAGGTGTATGTGGTGTATTACAGGTGTATGTGGTGTACTACAGGTGTATGCACTGTATTACTGGTGTATTACAGGTGTATGTGGTGTATTACAGGTGTATGCAGTGTATTACAGGTGTATGCAGTGTATTACAGGTGTGTGAATTAATAACTGTCAGGTTGTCTTATTCAATGTAAAAAATAGACCTCAAGGTCATAATTATAATACAGTTTTTCATGATATTGTGTGTGTGTGTGTGTGTGTGTGTGTGTGTGTGAGAGAGAGAGAGAGAGAGAGAGAGAGAAGGACAGAGAGCAAGCAAGAGAGATAGAGAGCAAGAGAGAGTATGTGTGTATGTCTCCAGTGATGGGGATGGATGTGGGCAACTCAACCAGTTATTTCTGTAATGATCAGAGTATGGTAAACATTAGGATAACATACAGGCTAGGTAGAGCTGTGTTAAGAGCAAATGTATAATATGAGCTCTAAACAGTTCTAGTAGGCCTATGACCCACAGAGACTCTCGAATGACCTGGATCTAATCTAGGAATAGAAGCAGGGCATCTTTGTGATGAGGGAGTTATAGTTTCACTGCCCAGGCTCAGATCAACTTTCAACTCTCTAAAGCCTAAATGACTATTACATTTGATTTCGCTTTCTACTAGTCTACCTTTGAAAGATGCCCTGAAGATCCCTTCCCCCCCAATATATATATATATCCCCGCATCCCGCGGTATTTGACAGTTCCCCTCTATTTTTTGACATTTACCCCGCCCCTTCGCTCCGGGAATCCAGAGTTGTTTACATTACTGCCACGGGTCAGGAATGGTAAGGACCTGACGGACTCTTTCTGAACACGTAACTAGCTAGCTACCTATTCAACTCATTTTACAATTAGAGGTCTTCTGTTTTAGCGCACAGGGAAACTCGACTGCAGCACGACTTTGGATTGGAAAAGTAAGCCCCTAAGCAAAGACAACCGCCATCACCACCAGAAGACCGAAGGAATAGTGAGGCTCCCACTTCCTGGTAAGAATGCCGAAGCAAAGATAGTTTGTCTGTGGCAGAAGTTTGCTAACTAACCAGCTATTGTTAGGCACTTTCCAGCGTGCATACCACTGCCACATGTGCAAGTTAGCTAGCTAGGAAGAGAAGTTAATTTATGGGTAACTTGTAAATACGCTACGGAAAGTTTTAGCAAACAAGACGAAAACAGTGCTACTTGTTTCCATCGTGCTGTAGTTAACTAACGTTAGCCCGCTAGCAATCCAGCTGTTTTCTAGAGTTTATCTTGCGAATTAGCGCGTTGCTATAGTCTCTACTGTAAAGTTACTGTCAACAGTTAGTTAGTTAGCTAGCTAGCTAGCTAGCTGTTCGGCAAGGTTATGTTATTTTAGCTAGCTAGGTATGTTGTTTAATAATGTTCACAGCTAGCTAATAGTTAACGTTTGTCGTCAGTTTAGCAAAAGTCGTGCAAATATTGTTGATTTTCCAAACTTTTTGTCAGCCTGTCCTGGAACTCAGTTTCGTTTCTCCAGTCTGAAATGAGAATGGAAATGTGGGGTGATTTCAGAACAGTGAACGTCAATATACTGCTATGAATTAGCTGATTTGTAGCTAGCTAATGTATTTTGAATACTAGCTATGTCAAGTCTTGTTCTTGATACCTACAATTCCGTACTGAGAAGAGGTACTGGAATGGCTGCTCTTGTTTTGACAAATTGTTGAGTAGTTTATGGTGTGAGATCACAACTGTGAAGATTCTGTAAAGATTAACACATTACCTTTTTAACTCTGACACTCAAGATGACACACATGCTTTGTCTACTCTAGACCCATATGGTCGAGGTTGAATTTGAGTTAATGTGGGCCTATTGCCACAGAACACCATATTGTGTCTTGTACTAGATTGAGAACGATGCTCTCACCTCACAGCTCACGCTGTCATTGTTTTCACAGCCCAATGTCTCTCAGCTCTGTACCATCAGTTTCCCAGAACAGAACACAGCCACAGATGATTCAGGAGTGACTGAGTTGACCTAATTATTACTCAACTTCCTGTTGCCACATCCCCTCTCCATCAAAAACAACACAGAGAGTAGTCACTCTCACTCAGCTAGGTGATGGAGATGAGATCAGTGCCTGTCTCTCTGAACTACAGTATCAAGGATCTAGTCAGGAACCTGATGGATGATCAGTCAATGGCAGCCAAAAGCTGGCTGCTTCTAACCGGGCTGAGCGTCAACGGGTTGTAGCGTTTAGGCAGGGCCGCCTGCCAGTAACCTTGTTTTTGATTGCTGATGAGACGTGAATTGTTTTTGACAGCCTTTGGCGAAATGTCATGATTTGTTGCATTGTAAACTAGGTTATGCTTTTGTTGTTGTGGCATCTAGGTTATAAATCTGTCTGGAAGAGGCCTATCTCAGTTTGTCTCATGTTTGACATTGTAACAGTTTACATCATTGGATTTATGCTCTTACATTATATCTGCTTTATCCAAATATGTGAAATTGAAATGTTATATAATATATATTAAAAAAAAGAAATGTCTACACTACAGTCATCTTTGTGGAGAATTCTGTGAATCCATGTGCGTCGCCTCTAGTGTGGAAATGCCTTAGTTATTTGGCACATTGGAATTTACAAAATATCTCAGTCCTTTGACAGTTTCCTGTTTGTAGCCGAGCAGCCAAGCTCCAGTATCGTATTCAAGATGGGATGTGACATTTGTCATCTGACCACTTTTACAGTCATCATGCCCTTGGGGATTTTTACAAAGAACCAAAAAAATGAGTTTTCTCTATCTTAAAGCACGTTTGATGAGGAAGTCTCCCCAGGCTATTTTTTGAGCTACATTAAATTCTTCCTTTTTGCATAATGTCAGAGTTTACCCCCCGGCTCTACAGAAAGGATACATACTATGCCTAGGCTACAAGTGAAATATTTACTTCCTTTCTTGAACAGAATGTTTTTTTATTTATTTTTTAAAAATTGACCAATCTTATTTTGTGGCAAAATTGGCCCTTCCAAAATTGCTCTTCTGTCTTATGAAGACCTTTTGGTGGGGTGCTGAGAGCAGGCTGTTTTTACCCCATCAAACAACTAGACTGTCAATATTTCACCTATCTGAGGAACAGGCTTGACTATCATCTCCATTCTATATCTTATGAAGGTCACTGATGTTCACAGATTCAAATATCCTTCGAGGATGCCTTCCGGCTCCTGGTTTGATATGAAAGTTCTTCATTTTCTGAAACATTGATCCCTTTCTCATCAAGGTCTGCTGTGCTCTGAGGGAAAACTGACTACAAAGGCATACAAACAGTAAATTACTGACCTCCGACCCTGTGTAAAGTCTGAGCAGCAGTTGGTGGGCTCCTGGGTTAGCCCAGGCCATGACAACAAGGGCAGGGCGATATGGCCTAAAAAGCATATCTCTCTTTTCTTTCCAACTTATGGGCAATTCATTATATTTATTTATTTATTTATTATTTGATTGATTGATAAAAAAAAAAAAAAAGATTTTCTTTAATCTTTGTTGTACAATTTTAAGGACAAATACACTGCATTTCAAACAGTCAGGAATAATACTGAATTCAGGGTTTGTAAAATTATACTTAGGCTAAATATAAGCCTTCAACCATAAGACCCACTAATAATTTACTTATTTTATTAAAATAGGTTAACCTGCTTTTTTTTGCAGTAATCACTGACCTGGTTTTCAGGTCTGTCTATGAAAAATACCATTTTTGTTGACATTTTAACCAGCACAATACACATCCACTAAAAATGACTAACTTCTGGTAGCAGGCATTCTAGAACATTAACACAGGTCTCATTAACAATCTCTCAAGCACATGTGCTAGTGAGTAGCCAGCTAATCTGTATATTTAAAGTCTAGCCAACTTGGATATATTTTCTTGCTAACAAGGTAGAACATTTAAACTGTTACGAACACACCCTTCTGTCTGTCTCCAACAGTTTGAACAGCATAGCCCATTCACTTTTTTTAGATGTTGAAATCAGGTGGCCTACATGGATAAGATGCGTATTTATCAGAATGAGAACGATTTGCCAATTCCTGATATAAATGTGTATTTTTATGCTCATTTTATAAAACACAGACTAAACAGTTAGCGCATAACTGTCTGTTGCTAAAATACTGCTAGCGGTACCGCAATTGCTGCGTGAGTCAGAAACTGAGGATACATTTTCCAATCATGTTCATTGATGAAACTCCCGTTTTTTTGTATTGTCTGCTCTGTTCTACTTTTTGGGAGTTTTGAGACATAAAAAGGGCATTGTTAGAAAGATTAAGTTATCCTCTATTAAAGTAAAATGAATGTCTCGATGTGTTTCAGTGTACATATGACCCATTTTGTGTTGGACCAATCCTCAAATGCAAATTGTGAGTTGAAACTGCTTGTTGTCAGAGAGGAAGAGGTGAGCTTTCCTCTTTGTTGTTGTGAGTGTAAGGGGGCGGGGCTTGGTGTCTGCGAGTGGGAAGGTGCACACAGCACAGAAGGCACCAAGGAGACGACACCAAAAAGACAGAACTCTCATTAAAATAAATACAAACCTCAATTCTTGCAATACAGGCACTAAAACATAAATTAAAATTCATCGGATGAATTCGATATATCGCCCAGCCCTAATGACAACACAATATCCGCTCTTTATATCACTCCGAAGGGACTCACACAATGTCACACTGTTATTCACTATTTTTCCGTCAGTAGCCCATCTACTTCTGTGTGAAGATATTACAGTATTTAAAAAGATACGTTTATTTTAGCCTATTATATGATTACCAATATTGCCCCAAAGTAGGCCTAATGAGGCTTTATTGAATATTAATTAAGATACGATATTAGTACAATAGGGTGTTCCTAAATTATTAAGAACGTCTGGTTTTCTGACATTATTCTAAAATGTAACATAATTCTGGACAGCTGACTAAACCGTACAGTTTAGACAGGGAAGAGCACCTCATAAATGTCTCTATGCTCAGGCTCATATGATATTAGTATTTTAACTCTCTTTCTGTATTAGCTTTTATGGCTCACACACGAGCCAGTCCATAGACATACTGTGTATTTATGTTCTGAGCCCTGTGAGCGTGGCCTAGCCCTGTGAGCGTGGCCTAGCCCTGTGAGCGTGGCCTAGCCCTGTGAGCGTGGCCTAGCCCTGTGAGCGTGGCCTAGCCCTGTGAGCGTGGCCTAGCCCTGTGAGCGTGGCCTAGCCCTGTGAGCGTGGCCTAGCCCTGTGAGCGTGGCCTAGCCCTTCGAGCGTGGCCTAGCCCTGTCGTTGGAGCGGCAGCTAAAGCCAAGTTGGCAGATTGTGAACTGTGCTGGAACAGATCGCTCAAAAGCACAAAGTTCCTTTATTTGTTGTTGTGTAGTCCCCCTTTCCTCCACATCTCTTTAGATTATACCAAACACACATACTACAACTCCCCCAGGATACAGATTCACTTTCATGGAATAATTACAAGATGCTATGTGCCACTGTAAACAGTAGAGCAATGACAGCAACAGTATGCATTTGTCATGAGACGAGACAAAAGCAGAATGAATTTGCGCTCTGCATTGCAGAAAAAGAGTTCAGTGCATCATTTCAAATGGAGGAGTGTTGACTGTGTCGCTATGGGCGTTTGTTCCAACATCTCCGCAAATTAGTCTTGAAGCTCTCACACAGGATTTACAGCAGGAAAGAGCATGTTGACTACAGCGTGTACATTTGTGTGACTCTGTGTGTGTGTGTGTGTGTGTGTGTGTGACAGACTGTCTGTCTGTTTCACTTCCTGCATTTGTGACCAGCCTTGGAGCAGCCTTCGCTGGGTCTCAGGTCCTATGTCTCAGGTCCTGGGGTTCTGGAACCCTTGTCGAGGCATGGAGAGAGGATTCATAAGAACCCGACTTTCCTGCCCTGCTGCCCTTAAACACCCCCTTTGGTCCTGGGGCTCTCCGCTAGCTGGGGCCCCCTCTGGTCCTGGGGCCCCCTCTGGTCCTGGGGCTCTCCGCTAGCTGGGGCCCCCTCTGGTCCTGGGGCCCCCTCTGGTCCTGGGGCTCTCCGCTAGCTGGGGCCCCCTCTGGTCCTGGGGCCCCCTCTGGTCTTGGGGCTCTCCGCTACCCGGGGCCCCCCTCTGGTCCTGGGGCTCTTCGCTAACCGGGGCCCCCCTCTGGTCCTGGGGCTCTTCGCTAACCGGGGCCCCCCTCTGGTCCTGGGGCTCTCCGCTACCCGGGGCCCCCCTCTGGTCCTGGGGCTCTCCGCTACCCGGGGCCCCCCTCTGGTCTTGGGGCTCTCCGCTACCCGGGGCCCCCCTCTGGTCCTGGGGCTCTTCGCTAACCGGGGCCCCCCTCTGGTCCTGGGGCTCTCCGCTACCCGGGGCCCCCCTCTGGGTCTTTTTTTTATGCATATCCAACTTGGCACAGGAACTGGACCAAACTATATATACGAACAGAAAAAGATAGCAATATCCACTCTGTTGGCTGCTCCCAGAGGAAACATTATGCATCACTTGTAGGCTAAGCTTTTATTAAAGATCCCTTGTGGGCTCTGCCAGTTAACACTGAATGCCTGGACATGACTTTTATTCCCCCCCTGCAGTGGGAGAGGAGAAGCTCAGGCGGCCGTGTCCTGCCCTGCAGTGGGAGAGGAGAAGCTCAGGTGGCCGTGTCCTGCCCTGCAGTGGGAGAGGAGAAGCTCAGGCGGCCGTGTCCTGCCCTGCAGTGGGAGAGGAGAAGCTCAGGCGGCCGTGTCCTGCCCTGCAGTGGGAGAGGAGAAGCTCAGGCGGCCGTGTCCTGCCCTGCAGTGGGAGAGGAGAAGCTCAGGCGGCCGTGTCCTGCCCTGCAGTGGGAGAGGAGAAGCTCAGGCGGCCGGCCGTGTCCTGCCCTGCAGTGGGAGAGGAGAAGCTCAGGCGGCCGGCCGTGTCCTGCCCTGCAGTGGGAGAGGAGAAGCTCAGGCGGCCGGCCGTGTACTGCCCTGCAGTGGGAGAGGAGAAGCTCAGGCGGCCGGCCGTGTACTGCCCTGCAGTGGGAGAGGAGAAGCTCAGGCGGCCGGCCGTGTCCTGCCCTGCAGTGGGAGAGGAGAAGCTCAGGCGGCCGGCCGTGTCCTGCCCTGCAGTGGGAGAGGAGAAGCTCAGGCGGCCGGCCGTGTCCTGCCCTGCAGTGGGAGAGGAGAAGCTCAGGCGGCCGGCCGTGTCCTGCCCTGCAGTGGGAGAGGAGAAGCTCAGGCGGCCGGCCGTGTCCTGCCCTG
The DNA here is from genome assembly GCF_029448725.1 of Salvelinus fontinalis. Classification (NCBI taxonomy): domain Eukaryota; kingdom Metazoa; phylum Chordata; class Actinopteri; order Salmoniformes; family Salmonidae; genus Salvelinus; species Salvelinus fontinalis. Next base: position 1,620,056 of record NC_074678.1, on the reverse strand, counting down.
CAGTGGGAGAGGAGAAGCTCAGGCGGCCGTGTCCTGCCCTGCAGTGGGAGAGGAGAAGCTCAGGCGGCCGTGTCCTGCAGTGGGAGAGGAGAAGCTCAGGCGGCCGTGTCCTGCAGTGGGAGAGGAGAAGCTCAGGCGGCCGTGTCCTGCAGTGGGAGAGGAGAAGCTCAGGCGGCCGTGTCCTGCCCTGCAGTGGGAGAGGAGAAGCTCAGGCGGCCGTGTCCTGCCCTGCAGTGGGAGAGGAGAAGCTCAGGCGGCCGTGTCCTGCCCTGCAGTGGGAGAGGAGAAGCTCAGGCGGCCGTGTCCTGCCCTGCAGTGGGAGAGGAGAAGCTCAGGCGGCCGTGTCCTGCCCTGCAGTGGGAGAGGAGAAGCTCAGGCGGCCGTGTCCTGCCCTGCAGTGGGAGAGGAGAAGCTCAGGCGGCCGTGTCCTGCCCTGCAGTGGGAGAGGAGAAGCTCAGGCGGCCGTGTCCTGCCCTGAGTGGGAGAGGAGAAGCTCAGGCGGCCGGCCGTGTCCTGCCCTGCAGTGGGAGAGGAGAAGCTCAGGCGGCCGGCCGTGTCCTGCCCTGCAGTGGGAGAGGAGAAGCTCAGGCGGCCGGCCGTGTCCTGCCCTGCAGTGGGAGAGGAGAAGCTCAGGCGGCCGGCCGTGTCCTGCAGTGGGAGAGGAGAAGCTCAGGCGGCCGTGTCCTGCAGTGGGAGAGGAGAAGCTCAGGCGGCCGGCCGTGTCCTGCCCTGCAGTGGGAGAGGAGAAGCTCAGGCGGCCGTGTCCTGCAGTGGGAGAGGAGAAGCTCAGGCGGCCGGCCGTGTCCTGCCCTGCAGTGGGAGAGGAGAAGCTCAGGCGGCCGTGTCCTGCAGTGGGAGAGGAGAAGCTCAGGCGGCCGTGTCCTGCCCTGCAGTGGGAGAGGAGAAGCTCAGGCGGCCGTGTCCTGCCCTGCAGTGGGAGAGGAGAAGCTCAGGCGGCCGTGTCCTGCCCTGCAGTGGGAGAGGAGAAGCTCAGGCGGCCGTGTCCTGCCCTGCAGTGGGAGAGGAGAAGCTCAGGCGGCCGTGTCCTGCCCTGCAGTGGGAGAGGAGAAGCTCAGGCGGCCGTGTCCTGCCCTGCAGTGGGAGAGGAGAAGCTCAGGCGGCCGTGTCCTGCCCTGCAGTGGGAGAGGAGAAGCTCAGGCGGCCGTGTCCTGCCCTGAGTGGGAGAGGAGAAGCTCAGGCGGCCGTGTCCTGCCCTGAGTGGGAGAGGAGAAGCTCAGGCGGCCGGCCGTGTCCTGCCCTGCAGTGGGAGAGGAGAAGCTCAGGCGGCCGGCCGTGTCCTGCCCTGCAGTGGGAGAGGAGAAGCTCAGGCGGCCGGCCGTGTCCTGCCCTGCAGTGGGAGAGGAGAAGCTCAGGCGGCCGGCCGTGTCCTGCCCTGCAGTGGGAGAGGAGAAGCTCAGGCGGCCGGCCGTGTCCTGCCCTGCAGTGGGAGAGGAGAAGCTCAGGCGGCCGGCCGTGTCCTGCCCTGCAGTGGGAGAGGAGAAGCTCAGGCGGCCGGCCGTGTCCTGCCCTGCAGTGGGAGAGGAGAAGCTCAGGCGGCCGGCCGTGTCCTGCCCTGCAGTGGGAGAGGAGAAGCTCAGGTGGCCGTGTCCTGCCCTGCAGTGGGAGAGGAGAAGCTCAGGCGGCCTTGTCCTGCCCTGCAGTGGGAGAGGAGAAGCTCAGGCGGCCGTGTCCTGCAGTGGGAGAGGAGAAGCTCAGGCGGCCGTGTCCTGCAGTGGGAGAGGAGAAGCTCAGGCGGCCGTGTCCTGCAGTGGGAGAGGAGAAGCTCAGGCGGCCGTGTCCTGCCCTGCAGTGGGAGAGGAGAAGCTCAGGCGGCCGTGTCCTGCCCTGCAGTGGGAGAGGAGAAGCTCAGGCGGCCGTGTCCTGCCCTGCAGTGGGAGAGGAGAAGCTCAGGCGGCCGTGTCCTGCCCTGCAGTGGGAGAGGAGAAGCTCAGGCGGCCGTGTCCTGCCCTGCAGTGGGAGAGGAGAAGCTCAGGCGGCCGTGTCCTGCCCTGCAGTGGGAGAGGAGAAGCTCAGGCGGCCGGCCGTGTCCTGCAGTGGGAGAGGAGAAGCTCAGGCGGCCGTGTCCTGCAGTGGGAGAGGAGAAGCTCAGGCGGCCGGCCGTGTCCTGCCCTGCAGTGGGAGAGGAGAAGCTCAGGCGGCCGTGTCCTGCAGTGGGAGAGGAGAAGCTCAGGCGGCCGGCCGTGTCCTGCCCTGCAGTGGGAGAGGAGAAGCTCAGGCGGCCGGCCGTGTCCTGCCCTGCAGTGGGAGAGGAGAAGCTCAGGCGGCCGTGTCCTGCAGTGGGAGAGGAGAAGCTCAGGCGGCCGTGTCCTGCCCTGCAGTGGGAGAGGAGAAGCTCAGGCGGCCGTGTCCTGCCCTGCAGTGGGAGAGGAGAAGCTCAGGCGGCCGTGTCCTGCCCTGCAGTGGGAGAGGAGAAGCTCAGGCGGCCGTGTCCTGCCCTGCAGTGGGAGAGGAGAAGCTCAGGCGGCCGTGTCCTGCCCTGCAGTGGGAGAGGAGAAGCTCAGGCGGCCGTGTCCTGCCCTGCAGTGGGAGAGGAGAAGCTCAGGCGGCCGTGTCCTGCCCTGAGTGGGAGAGGAGAAGCTCAGGCGGCCGTGTCCTGCCCTGAGTGGGAGAGGAGAAGCTCAGGCGGCCGGCCGTGTCCTGCCCTGCCCTGCATTGGGAGAGGAGAAGCTCAGGCGGCCGGCCGTGTCCTGCCCTGCAGTGGGAGAGGAGAAGCTCAGGCGGCCGGCCGTGTCCTGCCCTGCAGTGGGAGAGGAGAAGCTCAGGCGGCCGGCCGTGTCCTGCCCTGCAGTGGGAGAGGAGAAGCTCAGGCGGCCGGCCGTGTCCTGCCCTGCAGTGGGAGAGGAGAAGCTCAGGCGGCCGTGTCCTGCAGTGGGAGAGGAGAAGCTCAGGCGGCCGTGTCCTGCAGTGGGAGAGGAGAAGCTCAGGCGGCCGTGTCCTGCAGTGGGAGAGGAGAAGCTCAGGCGGCCGTGTCCTGCCCTGCAGTGGGAGAGGAGAAGCTCAGGCGGCCGTGTCCTGCCCTGCAGTGGGAGAAGCTCAGGCGGCCGTGTCCTGCCCTGCAGTGGGAGAGGAGAAGCTCAGGCGGCCGTGTCCTGCCCTGCAGTGGGAGAGGAGAAGCTCAGGCGGCCGTGTCCTGCCCTGCAGTGGGAGAGGAGAAGCTCAGGCGGCCGTGTCCTGCCCTGAGTGGGAGAGGAGAAGCTCAGGCGGCCGGCCGTGTCCTGCCCTGCAGTGGGAGAGGAGAAGCTCAGGCGGCCGTGTCCTGCCCTGCAGTGGGAGAGGAGAAGCTCAGGCGGCCGTGTCCTGCCCTGAGTGGGAGAGGAGAAGCTCAGGCGGCCGGCCGTGTCCTGCCCTGCAGTGGGAGAGGAGAAGCTCAGGCGGCCGGCCGTGTCCTGCCCTGCAGTGGGAGAGGAGAAGCTCAGGCGGCCGGCCGTGTCCTGCCCTGCAGTGGGAGAGGAGAAGCTCAGGCGGCCGGCCGTGTCCTGCCCTGCAGTGGGAGAGGAGAAGCTCAGGCGGCCGTGTCCTGCCCTGCAGTGGGAGAGGAGAAGCTCAGGCGGCCGTGTTCTGCAGTGGGAGAGGAGAAGCTCAGGCGGCCGGCCGTGTCCTGCCCTGCAGTGGGAGAGGAGAAGCTCAGGCGGCCGTGTCCTGCCCTGCAGTGGGAGAGGAGAAGCTCAGGCGGCCGTGTCCTGCCCTGCAGTGGGAGAGGAGAAGCTCAGGCGGCCGGCCGTGTCCTGCCCTGCAGTGGGAGAGGAGAAGCTCAGGCGGCCGTGTCCTGCCCTGCAGTGGGAGAGGAGAAGCTCAGGCGGCCGGCCGTGTCCTGCCCTGCAGTGGGAGAGGAGAAGCTCAGGCGGCCGTGTCCTGCCCTGCAGTGGGAGAGGAGAAGCTCAGGCGGCCGGCCGTGTCCTGCCCTGCAGTGGGAGAGGAGAAGCTCAGGCGGCCGGCCGTGTCCTGCCCTGCAGTGGGAGAGGAGAAGCTCAGGCGGCCGGCCGTGTCCTGCCCTGCAGTGGGAGAGGAGAAGCTCAGGCGGCCGGCCGTGTCCTGCCCTGCAGTGGGAGAGGAGAAGCTCAGGCGGCCGGCAGTGTCCTGCCCTGCAGTGGGAGAGGAGAAGCTCAGGCGGCCGTGTCCTGCAGTGGGAGAGGAGAAGCTCAGGCGGCCGGCCGTGTCCTGCCCTGCAGTGGGAGAGGAGAAGCTCAGGCGGCCGGCCGTGTCCTGCCCTGCAGTGGGAGAGGAGAAGCTCAGGCGGCCGGCCGTGTCCTGCCCTGCAGTGGGAGAGGAGAAGCTCAGGCGGCCGGCCGTGTCCTGCCCTGCAGTGGGAGAGGAGAAGCTCAGGCGGCCGGCCGTGTCCTGCCCTGCAGTGGGAGAGGAGAAGCTCAGGCGGCCGGCCGTGTCCTGCCCTGCAGTGGGAGAGGAGAAGCTCAGGCGGCCGGCCGTGTCCTGCCCTGCAGTGGGAGAGGAGAAGCTCAGGCGGCCGTGTCCTGCAGTGGGAGAGGAGAAGCTCAGGCGGCCGTGTCCTGCAGTGGGAGAGGAGAAGCTCAGGCGGCCGTGTCCTGCCCTGCAGTGGGAGAGGAGAAGCTCAGGCGGCCGTGTCCTGCCCTGCAGTGGGAGAAGCTCAGGCGGCCGTGTCCTGCCCTGCAGTGGGAGAGGAGAAGCTCAGGCGGCCGTGTCCTGCCCTGCAGTGGGAGAGGAGAAGCTCAGGCGGCCGTGTCCTGCCCTGAGTGGGAGAGGAGAAGCTCAGGCGGCCGGCCGTGTCCTGCCCTGCAGTGGGAGAGGAGAAGCTCAGGCGGCCGTGTCCTGCCCTGCAGTGGGAGAGGAGAAGCTCAGGCGGCCGTGTCCTGCCCTGAGTGGGAGAGGAGAAGCTCAGGCGGCCGGCCGTGTCCTGCCCTGCAGTGGGAGAGGAGAAGCTCAGGCGGCCGTGTCCTGCCCTGCAGTGGGAGAGGAGAAGCTCAGGCGGCCGTGTTCTGCAGTGGGAGAGGAGAAGCTCAGGCGGCCGGCCGTGTCCTGCCCTGCAGTGGGAGAGGAGAAGCTCAGGCGGCCGTGTCCTGCAGTGGGAGAGGAGAAGCTCAGACGGCCGTGTCCTGCCCTGCAGTGGGAGAGAAGAAGTTCAGGCGGCCGTGTCCTGCCCTGCAGTGGGAGAGGAGAAGCTCAGGCGGCCGTGTCCTGCCCTGCAGTGGGAGAGGAGAAGCTCAGGCGGCCGTGTCCTGCCCTGCAGTGGGAGAGGAGAAGCTCAGGCGGCCGGCCGTGTCCTGCCCTGAGTGGGAGAGGAGAAGCTCAGGCGGCCGGCCGTGTCCTGCCCTGCAGTGGGAGAGGAGAAGCTCAGGCGGCCGTGTCCTGCCCTGCAGTGGGAGAGGAGAAGCTCAGGCGGCCGGCCGTGTCCTGCCCTGCAGTGGGAGAGGAGAAGCTCAGGCGGCCGGCCGTGTCCTGCCCTGCAGTGGGAGAGGAGAAGCTCAGGCGGCCGGCCGTGTCCTGCCCTGCAGTGGGAGAGAAGAAGCTCAGGCGGCCGGCCGTGTCCTGCCCTGCAGTGGGAGAGGAGAAGCTCAGGCGGCCGGCCGTGTCCTGCCCTGCAGTGGGAGAGGAGAAGCTCAGGCGGCCGGCCGTGTCCTGCCCTGCAGTGGGAGAGGAGAAGCTCAGGCGGCCGGCCGTGTCCTGCCCTGCAGTGGGAGAGGAGAAGCTCAGGCGGCCGGCAGTGTCCTGCCCTGCAGTGGGAGAGGAGAAGCTCAGGCGGCCGTGTCCTGCAGTGGGAGAGGAGAAGCTCAGGCGGCCGGCCGTGTCCTGCCCTGCAGTGAGAGAGGAGAAGCTCAGGCGGCCGGCCGTGTCCTGCCCTGCAGTGGGAGAGGAGAAGCTCAGGCGGCCGGCCGTGTCCTGCCCTGCAGTGGGAGAGGAGAAGCTCAGGCGGCCGTGTCCTGCAGTGGGAGAGGAGAAGCTCAGGCGGCCGTGTCCTGCAGTGGGAGAGGAGAAGCTCAGGCGGCCGTGTCCTGCAGTGGGAGAGGAGAAGCTCAGGCGGCCGTGTCCTGCAGTGGGAGAGGAGAAGCTCAGGCGGCCGTGTCCTGCAGTGGGAGAGGAGAAGCTCAGGCGGCCGTGTCCTGCCCTGCAGTGGGAGAGGAGAAGCTCAGGCGGCCGGCCGTGTCCTGCCCTGCAGTGGGAGAGGAGAAGCTCAGGCGGCCGTGTCCTGCCCTGCAGTGGGAGAGGAGAAGCTCAGGCGGCCGTGTCCTGCCCTGCAGTGGGAGAGGAGAAGCTCAGGCGGCCGTGTCCTGCCCTGCAGTGGGAGAGGAGAAGCTCAGGCGGCCGTGTCCTGCCCTGCAGTGGGAGAGGAGAAGCTCAGGCGGCCGTGTCCTGCCCTGCAGTGGGAGAGGAGAAGCTCAGGCGGCCGTGTCCTGCCCTGAGTGGGAGAGGAGAAGCTCAGGCGGCCGGCCGTGTCCTGCCCTGCAGTGGGAGAGGAGAAGCTCAGGCGGCCGGCCGTGTCCTGCCCTGCAGTGGGAGAGGAGAAGCTCAGGCGGCCGGCCGTGTCCTGCCCTGCAGTGGGAGAGGAGAAGCTCAGGCGGCCGGCCGTGTCCTGCCCTGCAGTGGGAGAGGAGAAGCTCAGGCGGCCGGCCGTGTCCTGCCCTGCAGTGGGAGAGGAGAAGCTCAGGCGGCCGGCAGTGTCCTGCCCTGCAGTGGGAGAGGAGAAGCTCAGGCGGCCGTGTCCTGCAGTGGGAGAGGAGAAGCTCAGGCGGCCGGCCGTGTCCTGCCCTGCAGTGAGAGAGGAGAAGCTCAGGCGGCCGGCCGTGTCCTGCCCTGCAGTGGGAGAGGAGAAGCTCAGGCGGCCGGCCGTGTCCTGCCCTGCAGTGGGAGAGGAGAAGCTCAGGCGGCCGTGTCCTGCAGTGGGAGAGGAGAAGCTCAGGCGGCCGTGTCCTGCAGTGGGAGAGGAGAAGCTCAGGCGGCCGTGTCCTGCAGTGGGAGAGGAGAAGCTCAGGCGGCCGTGTCCTGCAGTGGGAGAGGAGAAGCTCAGGCGGCCGTGTCCTGCAGTGGGAGAGGAGAAGCTCAGGCGGCCGTGTCCTGCCCTGCAGTGGGAGAGGAGAAGCTCAGGCGGCCGGCCGTGTCCTGCCCTGCAGTGGGAGAGGAGAAGCTCAGGCGGCCGTGTCCTGCCCTGCAGTGGGAGAGGAGAAGCTCAGGCGGCCGTGTCCTGCCCTGCAGTGGGAGAGGAGAAGCTCAGGCGGCCGTGTCCTGCCCTGCAGTGGGAGAGGAGAAGCTCAGGCGGCCGTGTCCTGCCCTGCAGTGGGAGAGGAGAAGCTCAGGCGGCCGTGTCCTGCCCTGCAGTGGGAGAGGAGAAGCTCAGGCGGCCGTGTCCTGCCCTGAGTGGGAGAGGAGAAGCTCAGGCGGCCGGCCGTGTCCTGCCCTGCAGTGGGAGAGGAGAAGCTCAGGCGGCCGGCCGTGTCCTGCCCTGCAGTGGGAGAGGAGAAGCTCAGGCGGCCGGCCGTGTCCTGCCCTGCAGTGGGAGAGGAGAAGCTCAGGCGGCCGGCCGTGTCCTGCAGTGGGAGAGGAGAAGCTCAGGCGGCCGTGTCCTGCAGTGGGAGAGGAGAAGCTCAGGCGGCCGGCCGTGTCCTGCCCTGCAGTGGGAGAGGAGAAGCTCAGGCGGCCGTGTCCTGCAGTGGGAGAGGAGAAGCTCAGGCGGCCGGCCGTGTCCTGCCCTGCAGTGGGAGAGGAGAAGCTCAGGCGGCCGTGTCCTGCAGTGGGAGAGGAGAAGCTCAGGCGGCCGTGTCCTGCCCTGCAGTGGGAGAGGAGAAGCTCAGGCGGCCGTGTCCTGCCCTGCAGTGGGAGAGGAGAAGCTCAGGCGGCCGTGTCCTGCCCTGCAGTGGGAGAGGAGAAGCTCAGGCGGCCGTGTCCTGCCCTGCAGTGGGAGAGGAGAAGCTCAGGCGGCCGTGTCCTGCCCTGCAGTGGGAGAGGAGAAGCTCAGGCGGCCGTGTCCTGCCCTGCAGTGGGAGAGGAGAAGCTCAGGCGGCCGTGTCCTGCCCTGCAGTGGGAGAGGAGAAGCTCAGGCGGCCGTGTCCTGCCCTGAGTGGGAGAGGAGAAGCTCAGGCGGCCGTGTCCTGCCCTGCAGTGGGAGAGGAGAAGCTCAGGCGGCCGGCCGTGTCCTGCCCTGCAGTGGGAGAGGAGAAGCTCAGGCGGCCGGCCGTGTCCTGCCCTGCAGTGGGAGAGGAGAAGCTCAGGCGGCCGGCCGTGTCCTGCCCTGCAGTGGGAGAGGAGAAGCTCAGGCGGCCGGCCGTGTCCTGCCCTGCAGTGGGAGAGGAGAAGCTCAGGCGGCCGGCCGTGTCCTGCCCTGCAGTGGGAGAGGAGAAGCTCAGGCGGCCGTGTCCTGCAGTGGGAGAGGAGAAGCTCAGGCGGCCGTGTCCTGCAGTGGGAGAGGAGAAGCTCAGGCGGCCGTGTCCTGCCCTGCAGTGGGAGAGGAGAAGCTCAGGCGGCCGTGTCCTGCCCTGCAGTGGGAGAAGCTCAGGCGGCCGTGTCCTGCCCTGCAGTGGGAGAGGAGAAGCTCAGGCGGCCGTGTCCTGCCCTGCAGTGGGAGAGGAGAAGCTCAGGCGGCCGTGTCCTGCCCTGCAGTGGGAGAGGAGAAGCTCAGGCGGCCGTGTCCTGCCCTGAGTGGGAGAGGAGAAGCTCAGGCGGCCGGCCGTGTCCTGCCCTGCAGTGGGAGAGGAGAAGCTCAGGCGGCCGTGTCCTGCCCTGCAGTGGGAGAGGAGAAGCTCAGGCGGCCGTGTCCTGCCCTGAGTGGGAGAGGAGAAGCTCAGGCGGCCGGCCGTGTCCTGCCCTGCAGTGGGAGAGGAGAAGCTCAGGCGGCCGTGTCCTGCCCTGCAGTGGGAGAGGAGAAGCTCAGGCGGCCGGCCGTGTCCTGCCCTGCAGTGGGAGAGGAGAAGCTCAGGCGGCCGGCCGTGTCCTGCCCTGCAGTGGGAGAGGAGAAGCTCAGGCGGCCGGCCGTGTCCTGCCCTGCAGTGGGAGAGGAGAAGCTCAGGCGGCCGTGTCCTGCCCTGCAGTGGGAGAGGAGAAGCTCAGGCGGCCGTGTTCTGCAGTGGGAGAGGAGAAGCTCAGGCGGCCGGCCGTGTCCTGCCCTGCAGTGGGAGAGGAGAAGCTCAGGCGGCCGTGTCCTGCCCTGCAGTGGGAGAGGAGAAGCTCAGGCGGCCGTGTCCTGCCCTGCAGTGGGAGAGGAGAAGCTCAGGCGGCCGTGTCCTGCCCTGCAGTGGGAGAGGAGAAGCTCAGGCGGCCGGCCGTGTCCTGCCCTGAGTGGGAGAGGAGAAGCTCAGGCGGCCGGCCGTGTCCTGCCCTGCAGTGGGAGAGGAGAAGCTCAGGCGGCCGTGTCCTGCCCTGCAGTGGGAGAGGAGAAGCTCAGGCGGCCGGCCGTGTCCTGCCCTGCAGTGGGAGAGGAGAAGCTCAGGCGGCCGGCCGTGTCCTGCCCTGCAGTGGGAGAGGAGAAGCTCAGGCGGCCGGCCGTGTCCTGCCCTGCAGTGGGAGAGGAGAAGCTCAGGCGGCCGGCCGTGTCCTGCCCTGCAGTGGGAGAGGAGAAGCTCAGGCGGCCGGCCGTGTCCTGCCCTGCAGTGGGAGAGGAGAAGCTCAGGCGGCCGGCCGTGTCCTGCCCTGCAGTGGGAGAGGAGAAGCTCAGGCGGCCGGCAGTGTCCTGCCCTGCAGTGGGAGAGGAGAAGCTCAGGCGGCCGGCAGTGTCCTGCCCTGCAGTGGGAGAGGAGAAGCTCAGGCGGCCGTGTCCTGCAGTGGGAGAGGAGAAGCTCAGGCGGCCGGCCGTGTCCTGCCCTGCAGTGGGAGAGGAGAAGCTCAGGCGGCCGGCCGTGTCCTGCCCTGCAGTGGGAGAGGAGAAGCTCAGGCGGCCGGCCGTGTCCTGCCCTGCAGTGGGAGAGGAGAAGCTCAGGCGGCCGGCCGTGTCCTGCCCTGCAGTGGGAGAGGAGAAGCTCAGGCGGCCGGCCGTGTCCTGCCCTGCAGTGGGAGAGGAGAAGCTCAGGCGGCCGGCCGTGTCCTGCCCTGCAGTGGGAGAGGAGAAGCTCAGGCGGCCGGCCGTGTCCTGCCCTGCAGTGGGAGAGGAGAAGCTCAGGCGGCCGGCCGTGTCCTGCCCTGCAGTGGGAGAGGAGAAGCTCAGGCGGCCGGCCGTGTCCTGCCCTGCAGTGGGAGAGGAGAAGCTCAGGCGGCCGGCCGTGTCCTGCCCTGCATTGGGAGAGGAGAATCTCAGGCGGCCGTGTCCTGCAGTGGGAGAGGAGAAGCTCAGGCGGCCGTGTCCTGCAGTGGGAGAGGAGAAGCTCAGGCGGCCGTGTCCTGCAGTGGGAGAGGAGAAGCTCAGGCGGCCGTGTCCTGCAGTGGGAGAGGAGCTGCTGGGAGCTACAGAGCGCTTCAGGATGTAGCAGGGAGGCTGGGATGGAGGGAGGGCGGGTGGGAGGCTGGCTGGGAGGGAGAGTGGAAGGGAGGGTGGGCTGTGAAAGCAGCCATGAGGCCAAGGAGCTGGCTCTGGCTCCTTCAGATGTCCTGCCAAGCTGCGGCTGAGAGTCGGGAGACCTCTGCCAGTGTGCTGCGGTCGTGGGGCAGCAAATGTAAATATTTTACAGATGTCTGAAGGCAGGCCCGGGAGCCAGCGGGGTATTTAGCTGTTCTTGAAGGTCTCGGGGTGTTTGTGTGTAAAAGCATTATGTGTGAATGGTGGGGCTACAGTGAACAGGAGCAGACATTGGTTTGTCTCGGGAGCGTTTGGAGAGCAATTGGTGGGTAAGTCTGGGGGGATGGTGTGGAGGTGAGTCTGGGGGGATGGTGTGGAGGTGAGTCTGTGGGGATGGTGTGGAGGTGAGTCTGGGGGGATGGTGTGGAGGTGAGTCTGGGGGGATGGTGTGGAGGTGAGTCTGGGGGGATGGTGTGGAGGTGAGTCTGTGGGGATGTTGTGGAGGTGAGTCTGTGGGGATGTTGTGGAGGTGAGTCTGTGGGGATGGTGTGGAGGTGAGTCTGTGGGGATGGTGTGGAGGTGAGTCTGTGGGGATGGTGTGGAGGTGAGTCTGGGGGGATGGTGTGGAGGTGAGTCTGGGGGGATGGTGTGGAGGTGAGTCTGTGGGGATGTTGTGGAGGTGAGTCTGTGGGGATGGTGTGGAGGTGAGTCTGAGGGGATGGTGTGGAGGTGAGTCTGAGGGGATGGTGTGGAGGTGAGTCTGTGGGGATGGTGTGGAGGTGAGTCTGAGGGGATGGTGTGGAGGTGAGTCTGGGGGGATGGTGTGGAGGTGAGTCTGTGGGGATGGTGTGGAGGTGAGTCTGTGGGGATGGTGTGGAGGTGAGTCTGTGGGGATGGTGTGGAGGTGAGTCTGGGGGGATGGTGTGGAGGTGAGTCTGGGGGGATGGTGTGGAGGTGAGTCTGGGGGGGTGGTGTAGGGCCCAGTGAAGGTGAGTCTGGGGGATGGTTTAGGGCCTAGTGGAGGTGAGTCTGGGGGATGGTTTAGGGCCTAGTGGAGGTAGTGTGGGGGATGATTTAGGGCCTAGTGGAGGTGAGTCTGGGGGGGTGATTTAGGGCCTAGTGGAGGTGAGTCTGGGGGGATGGTGTAGGGCCCAGTGAAGGTGAGTCTGGGGGATGGTTTAGGGCCTAGTGGAGGTAGTGTGGGGGATGATTTAGGGCCTAGTGGAGGTGAGTCTGGGTGGGTGATTTAGGGCCTAGTGGAGGTGAGTCTGGGGGGGTGGTTTAGGGCCTAGTGGAGGTGAGTCTGGGGGGGATGGTTTAGGACCTAGTGGAGGTGAGTCTGGGGGGATGGTTTAGGGCCTAGTGGAGGTAGTGTGGGGGGATGGTTTAGGGCCTAGTGGAGGTGAGTCTGGGGGGATGGTTTAGGGCCTAGTGGAGGTGAGTCTGGGGGGGATGGTTTAGGGCCTAGTGGAGGTGAGTCTGGGGGGGATGGTTTAGGGCCTAGTGGAGGTAGTGTGGGGGGATGGTTTAGGGCCTAGTGGAGGTAGTCTGGGGAGATGATTTAGGGCCTAGTGGAGGTAGTGTGGGGGGATGGATTAGGGCCTAGTGAAGGTAGTGTGGGGGGGATGGTTTAGGGCCTAGTGGAGGTGAGTCTGGGGGGATGGTTTAGGGCCTAGTGGAGATGAGTCTGGGGGGGATGGTTTAGGGCCTAGTGGAGGTAGTGTGGGGGGATGGTTTAGGGCCTAGTGGAGGTAGTGTGGGGGGATGGTTTAGGGCCTAGTGGAGGTGAGTCTGGGGGGGATGGTTTAGGGCCTAGTGGAGGTGAGTCTGGGGGGGATGGTTTAGGGCCTAGTGGAGGTGAGTCTGTGGGGATGGTTTGGGGCCTAGTGGAGGTAGTGTGGGGGGATGGTTTAGGGCCTAGTGGAGGTGAGTCTGTGGGGATGGTTTGGGGCCTAGTGGAGGTAGTCTGTGGGGATGGTTTAGGGCCTAGTGGAGGTGAGTGGTGGGGA